>NW_028276242.1:0-32965 GCF_052056855.1 Sturnus vulgaris
TGGCACCGCCCCCGGGGCGGGCCGCCGAACGCACGCGATGACGCGCGGGGGGCGGGACGGCGCGGGGCGGTGACGCGCTTCATGCCAGGAGCAGGGCCCGGGTGCGACGAAGACGGGAGCGGGACGACCCGATACCGCGCGGGGCCGCGCGCCCGGCGGAGCCCGGCCCGCTGGGTAGGGGCCGCCAATGGCACCGGGGCTTCTGCTTCGGCTTCTGTCCGTGTCGGCGGGGAGGCCCCAGCCAGCGGTACCCCTCTCCCTCGGCGACACGGGCGTGGAACTCGGCATCGGGCGCTGCATCGCCGCGGACAGCAGGGGGCGCACGGGTACCGATACTGCCATGGGGCCCGGCGCTGCTCTCCTGCTCCGCCGCCAGGCGGCGCTGCGCTGCCGTCCTGCCGCGCCTCCGGGCACGCTCGGTTTCCTCGGGACCCCGGGCCCCGCCTGTCCCGCCGCTGCGGAGGCGGGGGATGCTTTATGGGACTGCCCGAGCTGGCAGTGCCGGGTCTGGGGCGTTGGGGCGCGCCTTGGGGGGCTGCGGGTGCGCTCGTTTCCTCTTCTGCATGGCCTTCTGTGTGAGCATCTCTCGTTGCGACTGCTCTTGGAGAGTCAAACCCCTCCTCCTAAGTGGTCTCAGGAGCCTGGCAGGGTGAGTTTTGTTTCACAGGGGAAAGGGCCACTGGTCGTGTCCAGAGACCTGTGCACCCAGCCAGGTTTCTGCCTGATAAAATTCCAAATGGATGAGGATTTCTCCCAGCCCCAAGCTGCCCCCACCTGTAACCCTGGCTGCCTTTGGGGTGCCCAAAGCCTCCTCTGTGCAGATCTCAGGAACCTGGGAGGGGTGAACAATGTTGCACAGGGAAAAACCCCACAGATTTTATCTCCGGGCCTGGGGCCAGGAGCAGGCATTTGCGTGCTATAATTCCAGAAGGAGCACGGTGTCTCCCAGACCCAAGCCGCATCCAGCTGTGACCCAGCTGCTCTTGGAGTGCCAAAAGCCTCCTCGTAGCTGATCTCAGGAACCCTGGAAGGGTGAGTTTGGTTTCACAGGGAAAAGGCCTCAGTTTGTGTCCAGAGATCAAATAAGGGACTCTGCTTTTCCTCTAGTTCTCCTTCCTGTTTTCACCTGGGCTACAAGGATGGGCATGGCCTGTATTTCTCATATCAAAGTGATGTTACTAAATTTGTCCAGAAGTTCTGATTGTTATTTTTATTAGTAGTAGTAATTTTCTGATAGAAAACACTCTCATTTTGCCTTTCCCACGTTGTTTCCAGGTGCTGCCCAGGATGGACATCTGTGGTCTCAGACAGTGATTCCCGAGGAGCAAGGAAAGCCTTTTCCTCACCTGTACAGTTCAGGTGGATGGGACAGAATTGGTGTGGCCTGACAAGGCAGGAAAAGCTGTCTGTGTTCTGGAGTGCCTTGAAAGCTTTCTCCGTCAGGTTTGGAAGGGGTTTCTCTTTGGGATTTCTTGTGATGCAGCACCACGGGTATCCCTTTGTGCCAAGTCCAGTGCTAAAGGATTGAAGAACTGACAAGTGGGGTCTGGGATGAAAATGCCGCTAATAAAATTAAGCAAAGAATACAATAAGAGAAATGAGCATCCTTTTAATAGTTAGGAATAAAAATGCTGGAAAAGGGCACTCTGAATTGGTGTCACTTGTCATGGATAAAACCCCAGAGTGAGGAATCAGAGCAGAAGTTGAGAGCTGGAATCCTTCTGCAGTCGACTTAATTTTCTTTTCCTCCTCTCTTTCAGGACAGGAAGAATCACGACTCTCCTGCCATCTTTGCCAAGAGCTGTGGTGTTTGATCAGCCAAAGCCCAGAGGCTTCAGCACCAGAGGTCTGAGCCTGGAGGGCTCCTGGTGCTGCCCGTGCTGTGGGCTATGTCAGAGGATGCAGGGTTCCTCTTTGCCTCCCTGCTGGGATTAACTGCCATGGGAATGTGGGATCTGGGTGAAACTCCAGCTCTCCTGGTGTTCAGGGGAGCAAGGTCTGAGGGACTCCTCTCTGGGGATGTGCGGTGAAGGACTGAATAGTGTGGAAGGAGAGTATTTATAAACTGTATCACTGTTTCTCCCAAAATTGGGGTGGAGCGGTGATGGGGGCGGTTGGGTTTGGTCTGGGCCTGTTATTCTTTGTGCAATTTTTAAATTCTCTTGTATGATTTACTGTCCGGTATCTTTCTAACAAAAGCTGACATAAATTTAGATTAAGGATTAGAACTTGGGTCCATTCATTGCAAACATTTGACAAGGCTGGAGGACTGGGGTGGTGACTGCTCTCAGGAAAGGTTACTTATTAATACTGTGTCAGATTTCCCGCAGTGACTGTCAGGCCTGCATGGCTGTGAGTTCGTGCTCTTCTCACTGGGGAAATAAGTTCAGCAAAATTAGAAATGTTAGAAAAATCCAGCCAAAAATTCCACCTCTGTACCCCCTAAGTTTTCCCAGTTTTTCCCAGCTAGGAGCTGCACAGAAGTCAGGCAGGGGAAGTGACAACAGGGAACAGCTGAAAAATTCAAAGGCACAAAGAGGAAAGGGGAAAGGTTTCAGAAAACAATTCTATGGTCTAAGAATAATTTCTGATTCCCTACTGAGAAGAACACGAACTCACAGCCATTCAGGCCTGACAGTCCCCTGCAGTGAGAGCTCAGCACACATCCACAGAGGCAAGTCCAGCATCTTAAATGAAAAAATAAAAATAAAAACCAGAAGAAAAAGGTGATTTCTTTTGCTTCAGAGTTATTTCAAGTTCTTAAAGCCCAAGCAACATTTGCTCTTGATTTTGGTTGGGTGAATCATGAGCAGTGGGCACGGGTCATGCCATTCATTGAGCAGAAAACCCGGGGTCATTTAGAGGGGACACAAGAACTGTTTGTGTAGCGACCTCGGGCTGCAGAGGGGCAGGAGAAAGGCCAAGGGAGCTCCCTGGGGCCACCAGGGCCTGTGGGGAACAGAATGGACGCTTGGATGACCAGTGGAGGTGAGGAGTGGATCTGAGTTCATCTACAGGGAAATAAGGAGGGGATACTCTGGAGTGAAAAGCTGAGGTGATGAGTTCACCCACCTGGGCACGAGTTGTGTTTGCACAAAGTGGGAACAGAGGTGAAGGTCAATCCAAAGTCGATCCTGCTTGACCTCTGAATTCCAGGATAAGTTTTACAAGCTGCCAAATGAGGGAGTAAAAATACACAAAAATGAAACCGAGAGCATTCATGAGGTTCCTGGGAGTCCATTACACTGTTGTCATAGAATTCTTAATGAGTTTTGAGCTTTTAATGACAACAATTCAGTACTTTCTTTGGATTATTCACTGTGTAGGATTTGGGGTTTATCTGGATTTTAAAGGCGTCGTGGTGGCCCTGACACTGCTCAGGAGCTGGTAGGAAAAGCAGGGTCAGAGCTCCTGGCAGGCACAGGGTGTTTTTCCCAGAGTGGACTGTGGAGGAATTGTTTGGGCCTTGGATTGTCCCTCTGGGTGATGCCAGTTGCTGTGATTTGTGTAATTCCATACATTTAACTCCCAATACTTGCCAGCCCAGGAGCTTGAGCTGACAGGGCAGCACACAGATTGTTCTCTGTGCTGTGCCCCGATTTGGGGTTGGCTGTCAGCTTTGCTAGCTCCCGTGAATTATGCCCATAGCCCCGAATTCCCTGCTCAATTCCCACTGCCATAACCTCACAGCGCCTCATGGAGTGGGGATATACTGTGGCAGGAAGCTCAGCAGCATCGGCACAGGGACAGGTGTATATTCCAAAGAATTTGCTGTTTCAAACCCTCATCCCCCAGCCCCGCCGATGTCCCTGGGGGGCACTTGACAGAGTTACCTGGATTTCAGCTGATTTCACCCCCCCGAGCTCGGGCTCCAGGTGATCTTTTCAAGCAGGAGAAGGCAGGGGCCGGAGGCGCTCGTGGCCCGTGCCGAGGCAGTCCCTGGGGCCACGAGAGGACATCTCTCCCTGCAGAATTTCAGTTCTTTCCAGAGCCTCAGCAGTGACAGAGGACAAAGAGGAAGATGAGGAGGAGGAAGAAGGGGGAGAGGGTTTGAGAGGAGGGGAAGCCCAAATCCGTGCTGTGTGCGGAGCTCCGACAGCACGCTGCAGCCCGCAGCTCAGTGTGAGCACGGGGCAGAGGAGGCGATTTCTGGGCATTCAATCACCCTGAGGCGGGCCCGGCACCGCCCCTGCAGCACCGTCCCCAGCACAGCTCGGTGCCGCTCCGGGATCACCCGGCCCCGCCCCCGGTGCCGCCCGGGACCACTGGGGACCGCCCCTAAAGCACCGCCCCGGCCCCGCCCGGTCCCGTCCCCGGGACCTCCGTGCCCCGCCTCGCCAAGCCCCGGCTCCGCCCCGAGCCTGCCCGGGCTGCGCCGGCACCATCGCTGGCGGCCCCGCCCCTCTCCCCCGGGCCGAAGCGGGCTGAAGGAGATGTCCGCACGATTGGAAACGCCGCCGAAAATCGCACCCGTGGGATCGGTGTCGGCGTCGTGCGCAGGCATCCCACTAGAGCGAGCGGGCTCCTTGCTGTGCCCCCCTCCTTTTGCAGCCAGAGTTAGAAGGTCGGGGAGCGACACCCGAGCCGCCATCTTGGGAGAGGCAGGCGCGCAGTACCGCGCTCTGCCCACAGGGTGGCGCTTGGGAGACAGGCAAGGGATGGAATCAAGGAGTGTCCCAATCCTTGAGGAAATCCCCCAGAATGAACGCCCCAAAAAACCCCGACCAGAACTGAGAAACCTCCTGCCTCTGTATGAGTGCAAAGGGTGTGCAAGGAGTGTGCAAATAGTGTGCATTAGCAATCGATCGGCAGGCATTGGCAATCGACCGCCGATCTAATCGATCGGCAGGCGCGATCAATCGATCGCCGATCTAATCGATCGGCAGGCATTAGCAATCGATCGCCGATCTAATCGCTCGGCAGGCATTAGCAATCGATCGCCAATCTAATCGATCGGCAGGCATTAGCAATCGATCGCCGATCTAATCGATCGGCAGGCGCGATCAATCGATCGCCGATCTAATCGATCGGCAGGCATTAGCAATCGATCGCCGATCTAATCGATCGGCAGGCGCGATCAATCGATCGCCGATCTAATCGATCGGCAGGCATTAGCAATCGATCGCCGATCTAATCGATCGGCAGGCGCGATCAATCGATCGCCGATCTAATCGATCGGCAGGCATTAGCAATCGATCGCCGATCTAATCGATCGGCAGGCGCGATCAATCGATCGCCGATCTAATCGATCGGCAGGCGCGAGCAATCGATCGCCGATCTAATCGATCGGCAGGCATTAGCAATCGATCGCCGATCTAATCGATCGGCAGGCGCGATCAATCGATCGCCGATCTAATCGATCGGCAGGCGCGATCAATCGATCGCCGATCTAATCGATCGGCACGCATTAGCTATCGATCGCCGATCTGATTTTTCCCGCCATTTTTCATGGATTTTTTCCCCCATTTCTTACTGATTTTTCCCCAATTTTTCATGCATTTTTTCCCGCAATTTTCGTGGATTTTTCCCCACATTTTCCCCATTTCTCACTGATTTTTTTTCCCCCATTTCTCAATGATTTGTTTCCCCAATTTATCAAAGATTTTTTTTCCCCATTTCACCATGATGTTTCCCCCATTTCTCACTGATTTTTTCCCCCATTTCTCACTGATTTTTTCCCCCCATTTTTCCATGGATATTTCCCGATTTTCCCCCCCATTGCTCACTGATTTTTGCCCCCATTTCTCTCTGAATTTTCCCCCCATTTTCCATGCATTTTTCCCCCCATTAATCACTGATTTTTTTTCCCCATTTATCACTGATATTTGCCCCCATTTCTCTCTGAATTTTTCCTTCCATTTTTCATGCATTTTTCCGCCCATTAATCACTGATTTTCTCCCCATTTATCACTGATTATTGCCCCCATTTTTCACTTACTTTTTCCCCACAGCATCGGCCACCACAGCACGAGCAACAACAGCTCGCTCTGTTCCCGCCATTGCCCATGGATTGTTTGCCTGTTTTCCATGGATTTTTTTCCCCATTTCTCACTGATTTCCGCCCCCCCCCCCCCCCATTTCTCACTGAATATTCCCCCATTTTTCATCGACTTTTCCCCCATTTACCACTGATTTTTCCCCCATTTCTCGCTGATTTTGTCCCAAATTTTCCCCCATTTCTCATTGATTTTTTTCCCTGTTTCTCACTGATTTTTCCCCCATTTCTTAATGACTTTTCCCGCCATTCGTCACGGATTTTTTCCCCCATTTCTCACTGATTTTTTCCCCATTTCTCAATTATTTTTTCCCCCACTTTTCCCCGTTTCTCACTGATTTATTCCCCCATTTTTCATGGATTTTTTTTCCCCCATTTCTCACTGATTTTTTTCCCCATTTTTCAAAGATTCCCCCCCCCGTTTTTCACTGATTTTTCTCCATTTCTCACTGATTTTCCCACCATTTTTCATGTGGTTTTTTTCCATTTCTCACTGATGTTTTACCCCATTCTTATTACCATTCTCATAGCTCTATTTTATATTTATACATATTCTTATATTTGCATTATTTCTGTTATACACTAGATTTTTCATAGATATTTGCTACTTAGATTTCATTATATTTTACATGTATACCAATCTATTTCTATTCTTTATATTTTATTTTTATATTAGCTATAAAAACCGTGCCTCTACCCAAATAAAAAGCATTTAAACATTCCTTTTAGACTATATTTAGGTATTTTTTATGGTTCTGTTTTTCATGCATTCTACACCCACCCCTCCCTCTCAATGTTCTGGCACCCAGCATGACCCCCCCCCCCCCCCCCCCCCCCCATGCCCGACTCACCTGCTCCTCCAGCGCAGCCCGGCTCCCTTTCCCAGGGACCTTGGGGTGCCCCAAACCACGTCGGAGCCCCCAGTCTCCACACCCTCCCCCTCCGTAGGGAACGGGAATGGGATGGGGAGCACACAGGACAAGAAAGGAACACAAAAGACACACTGGACAGAGAGAAGAAAAGGGCTGGAAGCTGGATATGAGGATGAAAGTGGAGCAGCAACAAACCTCAGGACTCTTGACTAGAGAGTGTGGCTGCTGAACGTCTCAAAAAAAACCCCCAGCTCCAACACAACATGCTGTGCTCACGGCTCGGCCTGGGACTCATCAGTGAACATCTCTCTCTTGCCAGGGCCATAAAGCCCCCGAGAAAACACGAGGTGAGGTTGATGTGCTCCGGCTTTGCTCCTGCTCAGCCCTAACCCCAGCCCCTGCTGCCAGTGAGCACCCTGATCTCTGAACCTCTTCTCAGCTTGTTTGTACGCTTCCAAATTCCTTCCTCTTTCCTCAAGCTTCATCTGTTTCCTGGCATTGGGAGAATGACAAGTGTTTAGCACAGCGCAATGAATACAACAGTCTCATTTTCAGAAGACACAACTGAACGAGAACCGACAGCAGCACTGCTTCGAGACAATCTGGGCACACGTTTCCCTTCCAGCAATCTGAGCGTTCTTTTGTGTCACGCCTGAAATTCTGAAAATGGTTTTTTGAGAAAAATTATCCATAACTAGAAAACAATCAAACCAAATAAATAGAACCCCTAGGATATAATAACAGCCCATATACTACAACACTCCAATTCTAATATTAATAAGAAAACAGAAATTAGCTACACAGCATTACCTCAAACAAACACTACATACTGGCAAGAATCAAAGCCACCACAAAATAATTCAAAAACTACCCTATGCCTTATGCTACAGGCTAGAACGCCATCGGCAAACCTTATCAAGGTATCCTTTAAAAACAACGCCCCACCAAAAACAAAAACAACACAAAACGCCATTCAAGAACTCCCTTATCAACACCTGAATGAAAAAACATGGCATTAGATAAATAGACCATAGCCCTTATCATACACCATCTACAAACAAAATAAAGCTATACCATACATCCTCGAAAACCACCTTCAAAGCACGACATTAGAAAAAAAAACTTTCCAGAATTAAAAGCTGTATCTAACAAAAGCCGTCTGATAAAATTAACAACCAAGCCCCCACCATCAGAGCTGCCCCTACTAAACTCCCCATCGTACATATGAAAAATCAGTTTTAAAAACCTACTTCAATTCATTCTGCCTCAAATACAAAGCCATCCAGAAAGTTACCTTCACTCAAAAACAAAAGCGCACGTAGTAAATAACATTAAAAAATAAATCAGCACACTACACACCACAAGCATAAAATATTGAATTAAAACCAAAAATACCCCTATTCATTAAAGAGCCCAGCCGCAAGCTATATTTAACTATAACTTCGTGCAAACGTACACATATCATTAAAATAGATTTCTTTCAGAATACAACTGATGATCTAAAATAGTAAAATGTCCGAGAACGATATTATAATAGGATATCCTCGATCATCCTCCCGCAAATTCTCTCCACTGTATTGTCCGACACACACCGGAAAAAAAATCCAGTTTTTACTTTTTTCAGCTAACTTCTCATTTATTAGCTGAGAGGAATGTTGAATTTGTCTTTACAAATGAGCTGTGGATCAGCCTGTAGATAAGGCTAGCACTGAGAGATAAAAGAAACAATGGGATGGATTCCACTGATTGATGAATGGAAAGAGATAGTTGCCTTTACAAACAAACTGCAGGGCTGCTGATAAATGAAATTGGATATCGAAAGATGAAAGAAGCAACGGGGGGAAACTATGAATTCTATAAGAATTAAAAATTAAAAGGGAGGGTTATACATTAGAGGGGAATTTCAGGTATCAGGCGTTCCGGGAAGTCTGTGCCTCTCAAGTACCTCAGCCAATGGGAAAAGAGAGAGGGAAATGCGGCCGGGAAAATAGGATAAAAAGGAGGCTGCGTCCTCCAAAAATTTGAGAGATCCCAGGGGAATGTCCCATGGCCTCTCCCTTTATTCGAATAAAGCAAAAAGGACTCCTCTGTTTCCTTTTTGGACATAAACCGCTGGTGTTTGTGGATTAATTTTCCTGACATTTAGCAACATATTGTCAAAAAAAAAAAAAAAAAAAAAAAAAAAAAAAAAAAAAAAGTGATCCAGAAGAGGGCAACATTGACAGCCATTCCAAGACAGGATGAACAAATGCTTTCACATTGACAGAGGATGCTGCGATGTTCTGAGAACAGAAGATAGAATAAAATAAAGGAAGATGATGTTACAAGACAGAAAAGGGTAAAATAAAAGGAGTACCTGAGACTGGGGGGCGGGGGGGAAGAAAATGGGGAAATATTAATTGCTACACACTAGGTACAAATGCTTTTTACAAGTAATTTATGAGAAGCAAGCTAAAAGCGTCTTACTGCTGCTAGTGATATCATGCTCCAAGCTCTGCTAATAATTCCTATTTCTAGCAATAGTTAAATTGAACTCACTACATTCCAACTATTTTTCTGCTTGTTTAGATGGCAGATCCGTTTGGAACACACCTTCGTATAGCAAATTCTATGCCCAGGTAGGGACCTCTCAGTTCTTCCATAAAACATTTTCTTCTGCATTATGGCAAGCCTTTGTTTTAGCTTGACAGCTTTCTTGAAACTTCAATTTACGCATGTATCCAAAGACATTTGCAATTCCAGAAATCGGTAGGCACATCATATGGAAAGTAAATAACATTCTCGAGAGGGAGTTGCTTTGTTACTGAGGGGATGAAAAGCAAGGCTAGAGCTAGTAGAACTACCCAAGAAATTGGACTTAACGCAGCTTTTACAAGGCTCAAAGTAGCCATACCGAGATGTTTGAGCTAAAAGCCCCAGTTACCAGACTTACAGGCCTAATAGTTATCACCACACCACATTCCCTGGTTGCAGTATTTTTAACAGCAGTGCAGAACGCTACTGAAAATTATTTTTAGGTTGAATTGTTCTCTCCCCTCACTGCCTGTGTAGCTGTTAGAGGCTTCCAGGAGGCTGGGGAAGCAGACTGCTGGTTTCACTTCCAGACACGTCACTTCCATGGTCTGCTGGAGGGCACTTTGAAGCCCGTGGCCTTTTCTTGCTCTATTGTATCTGACAACTTTCCTCCCCCACGTCTGTTTTTTTAGCGGGCAGCATTTTTGGAGGGCCAGTCAAAGACCTCAGGCTCCGAGAGAATTCGTCTGCTTTGCTCTGTTTATGTGTGCAACAGATGGGAGCAGCAACTAAGTCAAGTAGTAACTTCTGAGCTGCCCAGTTATCAGTAAACCAAAATATTCTTTTGTGACTCTCGCCAGACGAACATATCATCCTATCCGAGTCACACACTGCCCCTCTGGCATTTTCCAGTCAGACAAAGAATTCCTGGCCCCTTCCTTGCATGAACCTCAGCTCTCCACCTTGTTCCAGAAAGAGTTCTAGATCCAAGGCCCAGTGAGCCAGCTACCCTTTGCTGCCCTGAGCAGTATGGAAACAGCCAAGCCCCAGCCCTGCAGCCCTGCCTAACTCGCCTTTGCCTCCCAAACCTGAACCTTTTCCTTGGCTGTGGCATCCTCACTCATGCAATCCTGAAGACAAAAATCTGATTTGGCAGGTGAGGCCGTTTCTAACGCAAAAGCTTCACCAAGGTTTCTCTTCCAACTTCAGCCTTAAACAGTCCTCTCCTCCTCAGACAGCCCCCACCTCCAGCCTTTAGCTGTAAATACTTACTGTTTTACAGCTAATGCTTGCCACCCCTCAAAATTAAGTCTTTTGATATGCATTTACATCCCTCCCTAACCATGTCCTCATCACCCTTCCCAAACTCAGCCTCATCTCCAGGCCTAGAACCTCTCCCTAGGTGAGGGACTGTCCTCGGGTAGGAGTGCTGACAGACCTGTGCATGAGCCCAGCTGCATAGCCCGTGCTAATCCCAGCCCAGCTCTAGCCTTTAAACCCACTGGGGCTTTGGTACTGGAGGCCCAGTTACAGTAACCCCTGTGGCCGTTCCGCTTCCAGGCCATCTGGGAGTTGTGATCCCCCACCCTACACCACTTTGGTGAGAAATGCATTCCTTTCTTACAATAAAGTTTTCATTTTATGTCTAAATTCAAGCATTCCGAGAAAACGTGTAGCAATTATATCAAGACAGACATGACAGGCACCAACATTAGTCTTTCATTACACACTTTTCATGCCTTCTCTCCACAGATTTCTTTGAGGCAACTCTGACTCCTTTTCTCACAGGCAGCTCCACACAGCACCAACTCCTCCTCTCCTCTGTACGACTGGCTAAACCCCAGCCTGTCCCTTCCCCAGCCACCTGAGCCTGTCTGTCCCACACACAGCATCCTCTCACCTTGTCCATCCCTTGCACGGCCACGTGTCCCTTCCTCCTCGCAGCACAGCCAGCAGGCTCCAGCCCACACTGCAGCAGGCTCTGCACCTCCAGCTGGAGCTGTGCTTAGTGAAACTGGCAGCCAGCTGACCCACGCTTTTATAACAACCAGCCTCACTGGGCAGGCAAGGCTGTTTCCACTCCTTGCTAATCAGTACAGCTGTAACTCGTTGGCAACTAGTGCCTTCTGCACTATCCTTACAAACTATTCTCCTACAGAAATGGACCGGAATTCCGCGGGGATTTTCCGGGGATTCCGGGGGGATTTTCTCGGGAATTCCGGGGGGATTTTCTGGGGATTCCGGGAGGATTTTGTCGGGAATTCCGGGGGGATTTTGTCGGGGATTCCGGGGGGAATTTCTGGGGGATTCCGGGGGGATTTTATCGGGGATTCCTGGGGGATATTCCCGGGGATTCCGGGGGGATTTTCTCAGGGATTCCGGGGAGATTTTATCGGGGATTCCGGGGGGATTTTTCCCGGGAAATGCGGGGGGCTTTTTCCCCGCGATTCCAGGGGGATTTTCCAGGGGATTCCAGGGGGATTTTATCGGGGATACCTGGGGGATTTTCCAGGGGATTCCTGGGGGATTTTCCCGGGGATTCCGGGGCGATTTTCACTGGGATTCCGGGGCGATTTTCTCAGGGAATTCCGGGGGATTTTCTCGGGAATTCCGGGAGGATTTTCCCGAGTATTCCGGGGGGATTTTCCCGAGTATTCCGGGGGGATTTTTTCGGGGAGTCCGGGGGGATTTTCCCGGGGATTCCGAGGGGATATTCCCGGGGAATTCCGGGGGGATATTCCCGGGGAATTCCGGGGGGATTTTCTCCGGGATTCCGGGGGGATTTTCCAGGGGTTTCAGCGAGGAATTTCCCGGGGAATTCCCGGTGGATTTTCCAGGGGATTCCGGGTGGATTTTCTCGGGGATTCCGGGGGGATTTTCCCGAGTATTCCGGGGGGAATTTTTCGGGGAGTCCGGAGGGATTTTCCCGGGGTATCCGGGGTGATTTTACGAGGAATTCCGGGGGGATTTTCCCGAGTGTTCCGGGGGGATTTCCTCGGGGATTACGGGATGATTTTCTCGGGCAATTCCGGGGGATGTTCTCGGGTATTCCGGGGCCATTATCTCGGTGATTCCGGGGAGATTTTCTCGGGGATTCCGAGATTATTTTCCCGGGGAATTCATGGGGATTTTCCCGGGGATTCCGGGGGGATATTCGCGGGGATTCCGGGGGATTTTCATGGGGATTCCGGGGTATTTTCTCCTGGATTCCGGGGAATTTTCCGTGGATTCCTGGGGGATTTTGCCGAGTATTTCGGGAGAATTTTCTCGGGGATTCCGGGGTGATTTTCCCGGGAAATTCCGGGGGATTTTTTCGGGGAGTCCGGAGGGATTTTCCCGGGGATTCCGGGGGGATTTTACGAGGAATTCCGGGGGGGTTTTCTCGGCGATACCGGGGGGATATTCTCGGGGATTCCGGGATGATTTTCCCGGGGAATTCCAGGGGATTATTCCGGCGATTCCGGGGGGATTTTCTCGGGGATTCCGGGGGGATTATCCCGGGGAATTCTAGGGGATTTTCTCGGGGATTCCGGGGGGATTTTCCCGGGGAATTCCGGGGGGATTTTCTCGGGGAGTCCGGGGAGATTTGCCCGGGGATTCCGAGGGATTTTCAGGGGAATCCGGGGGGATTTTCTCGGGGATTCAGGGGGGTTTTTCTCGGGGATTCAGGGGGGATTTTCCAGGGGATTCCGGGGGGATTTTCTCGCGTATTCCCGGGACATTTTCCTGGAGATTCCAGGGGGATTTTATCGGGGATTCCGGGGGGATTATCCAGGGGATTCCGGGGGGTTTTTCCAGGGGATTCCGGGCATATTTTCCCGAGTATTACGGGCGAATTTTCTCGGGGATTCCGGGGAGATTTTCTTGGGGATTCCGGGGGGGGCTTTCACAGGGATTTCTGGGGGATTTTCGCGTGGATTCCGGGGGGATTTTCTCGCGGATTCCGGGGGCTATTTTCCCGGGGATTCCGGGGGAAATTTCTCGGGGAGTCCGGGGGGATTTTCTAGGGGAATTCCGGGGGATTTTCTCGGGGATTCTGGGGGGATTTTCCCGGCGATTCCGGGTTGATTTTCCCGGGGACTCCGGGGGATTTTCTCGGGGATTTCTGGAGGATTTTCCCGGGGATTCCGGGCGGATTTTCTCGTGGATTCCGGGCGGATTTTCTCGTGGATTCCGGGAGGATTTTCTCTTGGATTCCGGGAGGATTTTCCCGGGGAATTCCGAGGGATTTTCAGGGGAATCCGGGGGGATTTTCTCGGGGATTCCGGGGGGATTTTCTCGGGGATTCAGGGGGGATTTTCCACG
Organism: Sturnus vulgaris; assembly: GCF_052056855.1. Lineage (NCBI taxonomy): Eukaryota > Metazoa > Chordata > Aves > Passeriformes > Sturnidae > Sturnus > Sturnus vulgaris. Next base: position 13,687 of record NW_028276242.1, read on the forward strand.
GGATTCCGGGGGGATTTTCTCGGGGATTCCGGGGAGATTTTCTCACGTATTCCCGGGGCATTTTCCTGGAGATTCCAGGGGGATTTTATCGGGGATTCCGGGGGGATTATCCAGGGGATTCCGGGGGGATATTGCAGAGGATTCCGGGGGGATTTTCCCGGCGAATTCCGGGGGGATTTTCTCGGGGATTCCTAGGGGATTTTCCAGGGGATTCCGGGGTGATTATCCCGGGGATTTTCCTGGGGGATTTTCCCGGGGATTCCGGGGGATTTTCTCGGGGATTCCGGGTTGATTTTCCCGGGGAATTCCGAGGGATTTTCTCGGGGATTCCGGGGGAATCTTCCAGGGGATTCGGGGCGGATTTTCTCGGGGATTCCGGGGAGATTATCCCGGGGATTTCGGGGAGATTTTCTGGGGGATTCCTGGGGGATTTTCTCGGGGATAGCGGACGGATTATCACGGGGATTCCGGGATGAGTTTCTCGGGGAATTCAGGGGGATTTTCCAGGGGATTCCGGGGGGATTTTCCCGGGGAATTCCGGGGGATTTTCTCGGGGATTCCGGGGGGTTTTTCCCGGGGATTCCCGGGGATTTTCTCTCGGATTTTTTCCGCCATTTTTCAAGCATTTTTTCCCGCAATTTTCCTGGATTTTTCCCAAATTTTCCCCATTTCTCACTGATTATTTTCCCCATTTCTCAATGATTTTTGCCCCAATTTATCAAAGATTTTTTTTCCCCATTTCTCACTGATGTTTTTCCCCATTTTCCCCCCATTTCTCACTGATTTTTATCCCCCATTTTTCAATGATTTTTCCCCATTTCTCTCTGATTTTTGCCCCATTTCACCATGATGTTTTCCCCATTTCTCACTGATTTTTCCGTTGATTTTTCATGGATTTTTCCACCCATTTTTCGTGGATTTTTTTCCCCATTTTTTCTCCATTTCTCACTGATTTTTTCCGCCATTTTTCATTGATTTTTTTCCGCCATTTTTCATGGATGTTTCCCCCAATTTTCATGGATATTTCCCGATTTCCCCCCCCATTTCTCACTGATATGTGCCCCCATTTCTCTCTGAATTATTCCCCCCATTTTTCATGCATTTTCCCGCCCATTAATCACTGATTTTTTCCCCATTTCTCACCGACTTTTCCCCCCATTTCTCACTGATTTTTATCCCCCACTTCTGACTGATTTTTCCCAATTTTTCGTTGATCTTTTTCCCCATTCCTCACCGATTTTTCCCCCATTTCTCTCTGATTTTTCCATCATTTTTCATGGTTTTTCCCCCCCATTTCTCACTGATTTTACCCCCTTTCTCACTGATTTTATTAATGTTTGTATTTCTATTTCTATTTATGTTTATATTTATATTTATTATTATTGTTTTGCATGTTTATGTTTATGTTTATGTTTATATTTATGTTTATATCTATGCAGGTTAACGTTTGTGCATGTTTATGTCTATGTTTATATTTATGCATATTTATTTTTATGCCGGCGAACGCGGGCAGGCGTTTTATGTAAACGCCTATCCGCCGGGGTCCTAGAGAGGCCGCCATCTTGAGCGTGTCGGGACTCTCAAAATGGCGGCTCGGGCGGCACCCCGGCTGACCTGCCAAAAATGGCGGCAGAAAGGGCGGGAAAAAATCAGGACCCCGGTGTGTAGGCATAAGATGCCTGATTACATCGCCGACGCCGATCCGCTCGCCGACAATTTTCCCGGATGTTTCAGAGCATGCTGACAACGGCCGCGCGGTCCCCGGTGCCGCGGGCGTGAGGGCGCCGGCGGGCGCGGACAGGCGTTTTATGTAAACGCCTATCCGCCGGGGGTCCTAGAGAGGCCGCCATCTTGAGTGTGTCCGCACTCTCAAAATGGCGGCTCGGGCGGCACCCCGGCTGACCTGCCAAAAATGGCGGCAGAAAGGGCGGGAAAAAATCAGGACCCCGGTGTGTAGGCATAAGATGCCTGATTACATCGCCGACGCCGATCCGCTCGCCGACAATTTTCCCGGACGTGTCAGAGCGTGCCGACAACGGCCGCGCGGTCCCCGGTGCCGCGGGCGTGAGGGCGCCGGCGGGCGCGGACAGGCGTTTTATGTAAACGCCTATCCGCCGGGGTCCTAGAGAGGCCGCCATCTTGAGTGTGTCCGCACTCTCAAAATGGCGGCTCGGGAGGCACTCCGGCTGACCTGCCAAAAATGGCGGCAGAAAGGGCGGGAAAAAATCAGGACCCCGGTGTGTAGGCATAAGATGCCTGATTAAATCGCCGACGCCGATCCGCTCGCCGACAATTTTCCCGGACGTGTCAGAGCGTGCCGACAACGGCCGCGTGGTCCGCGGTGCCGCGGGCGTGAGGGCGCCGGCGGGCGCGGGCAGGCGTTTTATGTAAACGCCTATCCGCCGGGGTCCTAGAGAGGCCGCCATCTTGAGCGCTGCCGCAGGGCTGGGTCCCGGCCCGCGGGCCCTTCCGCCATCCTGAGAGGGGCACGGTGCAGTACCCGCCTGTGTCCACACGGCGGCAGCACTGCCGCCCAACTCAGCCCGGCACTGCCGCCCTGTCAGGGACAGACAGAGAAGGGAGAGAGTTCCAAGCACCAGAGTCCCCACCTGTCATAAAATCCTCTCAATGAACGCCCCCAAAAAAACCCCGACCCAAACTAAAAATGCCCTGCCTCTGACCAAATGAAAAAAAAAAACCTTTTATATATATAAATCATCTATTTTTTAATATTTAATTTCTAGTCATAATCTAGACATATTTCATATATTCAATTTAATTGCTATTCTATTTATCATATATACAATATTATTTTATTATTCATTATATACATAGATTTATATTACTAATGTTATTTCTATTTTATCTATATCCATCTATATTTGGAGGTTCATAGTTTTTAATATTATTTCTTTAAAAGCTCTGCCTCTAACCAAATAGAAACAAAAAACTCGATTATTTTAAATTATATTTGAATATATTTTTCTATTTAGTTTTCATATTTATATCTGTAGATTTATATGTCTATATTGTGTATTCTATATTTATATACTATTTAATGTAGTTTTTACTAGTATATTAATATACTAGATGCTATTTACATTCTATTATAACATACTATTTAATAGAACATATTAAAATCGATAAATTATTTATATTACATACTACATACATGTATTTTATATTTATATTTATTTCTATAGATTTATACTTACATATATATATGCATATATAGTTATAATCATTTTATGTCAGTATCTATTTTTGCATATTTGTATATTTTTGCCTATATTATTTTCAAAAAACCCTCCTCTAACCAAATAAAAACCAATAAAACATTCCTTTTAAAGTCTGAATATTTATATATTTCTATTTTCATAACATAATATAATGTAATGTAATATATTTATATATTGGTTTCTTATATTTGCTTCTATATTTTTATTCTTTATCTTTTCTATTTACAGTATCTATAAAAAAACCCTACCTCTATCCAAACACAAGCCAATAAAACATTCCTTTTAGACTATATTTAGCTATTTTTTAAGGTTCTGTTTTTCATGCATTCTACACCCACCCCTCCCTCTCAATGTTCTGGCACCCACCATGACCCCCCGCCATGCCCGACTCACCTGCTCCTCCAGCGCAGCCCGGCTCCCTCTCCCAGGGACCTTGGGGTGCCCCAAACCACGTCGGAGCCCCCCTCAGCCTTTTTTCCTCACCCCAAAGAAGGCACAGAACGACTCCTTTAATGAAGTTGTTTTAACAATTGTAAGGCTAGAGCTTTTGGTATCCACTGCTTGCCATCCCTTGTAAACCAATTTTTTTCTTCTTTCTTCTGCAGCTTAATAAACCTCTTTTTTTCCCCATAGTTTTCCAAATGCATGTATTACCGCATATGCATATTTAGAATCAGTAAATATATTTAATGTCTTGTCCTGCTATAATTCACAGGCTCTCACAAGCGTGTGCAGCTCTGCTGTCTGAGCTGACCAGGTGGCTGGTAACCTCCCCCCTTCCTTTAATTGCTTTCCATTCACGATAGAGTATCCTGTAAATCATGAAGAATGGGGGGAAAAATCAGTGAGAAATGGGGAAAAAAATCCCTGAAGAATGGGGGGAAAAATCAGTGAGAAATGGGGAAAAGTGGGGAAAAAATCAGTGCGAAATGGGGGGGGGGGGGAATCAATGAGAAATCGGGGAAAAACATAAGTAAGAAACGGGGGGGAAAAGTCCATGAAAAATGGGGAAAAATCAGTGGGAAATGGGGATAAATCTGGAAAAAATCCATGAAAAATGGGGGAAAATAGTGAGAAATGGGGGGAAATGGGGAAAAAGTCAGTGAGAAATGGGGAAAAATCAGTGAAAAACGGGGGGAAAACTCCATGAAGAATGGGGAAAAAAATCAGTGAGAAATGGGGAAAAAAATCCCTGAAAAATGGGGGAAAATATCAGTGAGAAATGGGAAAAAATGGGGAAAAAAATCATTGATAAATCGGGGGAAAAATCAGTGTGAAAGGGGGGGAAAAATCGGGATCGGGGACGTGGACCGGGACTGGGATCGGGGACCGGGACGGGGAAATGGGACAGGGACCGTGATCGCGGACGGGGACCTGGGACAGGGACCGGAACCGGGATCGGGGACGGGGACTGGAGACAGGGACCGGGACCGGGATTGGGGACTGGGACCAGGACCGTGATCGGGTTCCGGGACGGGGAACTGGGACTGGGACCAGGATCGGGGACCGGAACCGGGGACTGGGACCGGGACCAGGACTGGGGACGGGGACTGGGGACAGTGACCGGGACTGCAATCGGCACCGCCCCCCGAACCGCTCCCGGAACCGCTCCCCGGGCTACCCCGGCACGGCGACCGGGAACGCCCCCGGCACCGCCCCGGCACCGCCCCCGGTGCCGCCCCCGGCACTGCCCCGGCACCGCCCCGGGTAGCGCCCCCGCCACCGCCCCCCGGGGCGGGCCGCCGAACGCACGCGATGACGCGCGGGGGGCGGGACGGCGCGGGGCGGTGACGCGCTTCATGCCAGGAGCAGGGCCGGGTGCGACGAAGACGGGAGCGGGCCGACCCGATACCGCGCGGGGCCGCGCGCCCCGGCGGAGCCCGGCCCGCTGGGTAGGGGCCGCCAATGGCACCGGGGCTTCTGCTTCGGCTTCTGTCCGTGTCGGCGGGGAGGCCCCAGCCAGCGGTACCCCTCTCCCTCGGCGACGCGGGCGTGGAACTCGGCATCGGGCGCTGCATCGCCGCGGACAGCAGGGGGCGCACGGGTACCGATACTGCCATGGGGCCCGGCGCTGCTCTCCTGCTCCGCCGCCAGGCGGCGCTGCGCTGCCGTCCTGCCGCGCCTCCGGGCACGCTCGGTTTCCTCGGGACCCCGGGCCCCGCCTGTCCCGCCGCTGCGGAGGCGGGGGATGCTTTATGGGACTGCCCGAGCTGGCAGTGCCGGGTCTGGGGCGTTGGGGCGCGCCTTGGGGGGCTGCGGGTGCGCTCGTTTCCTCTTCTGCATGGCCTTCTGTGTGAGCATCTCTCGTTGCGACTGCTCTTGGAGAGTCAAACCCCTCCTCCTAAGTGGTCTCAGGAGCCTGGCAGGGTGAGTTTTGTTTCACAGGGGAAAGGGCCACTGGTCGTGTCCAGAGACCTGTGCACCCAGCCAGGTTTCTGCCTGATAAAATTCCAAATGGATGAGGATTTCTCCCAGCCCCAAGCTGCCCCCACCTGTAACCCTGGCTGCCTTTGGGGTGCCCAAAGCCTCCTCTGTGCAGATCTCAGGAACCTGGGAGGGGTGAGCAATGTTGCACAGGGAAAAACCCCACAGATTTTATCTCCGGGCCTGGGGCCAGGAGCAGGCATTTGCGTGCTATAATTCCAGAAGGAGCACGGTGTCTCCCAGACCCAAGCCGCATCCAGCTGTGACCCAGCTGCTCTTGGAGTGCCAAAAGCCTCCTCGTAGCTGATCTCAGGAACCCTGGAAGGGTGAGTTTGGTTTCACAGGGAAAAGGCCTCAGTTTGTGTCCAGAGATCAAATAAGGGACTCTGCTTTTCCTCTAGTTCTCCTTCCTGTTTTCACCTGGGCTACAAGGATGGGCATGGCCTGTATTTCTCATATCAAAGTGATGTTACTAAATTTGTCCAGAAGTTCTGATTGTTATTTTTATTAGTAGTAGTAATTTTCTGATAGAAAACACTCTCATTTTGCCTTTCCCACGTTGTTTCCAGGTGCTGCCCAGGATGGACATCTGTGGTCTCAGACCGTGATTCCCGAGGAGCAAGGAAAGCCTTTTCCTCACCTGCACAGTTCAGGTGGATGGACAGAATTGGTGTGGCCTGACAAGGCAGGAAAAGCTGTCTGTGTTCTGGAGTGCCTTGAAAGCTTTCTCCGTCAGGTTTGGAAGGGGTTTCTCTTTGGGATTTCTTGTGATGCAGCACCACGGGTATCCCTTTGTGCCAAGTCCAGTGCTAAAGGATTGAAGAACTGACAAGTGGGGTCTGGGATGAAAATGCCTCTAATAAAATTAAGCAAAGAATACAATAAGAGAAATGAGCATCCTTTTAATGTCTGAAATAGTTAGGAATAAAATGCTGGAAAAGGGCACTCTGAATTGGTGTCACTTGTCATGGATAAAACCCCAGAGTGAGGAATCAGAGCAGAAGTTGAGAGCTGGAATCCTTCTGCAGTCGACTTAATTTTCTTTTCCTCCTCTCTTTCAGACAGGAAGAATCACGACTCTCCTGGCATCTTTGCCAAGAGCTGTGGTGTTTGATCAGCCAAAGCCCAGAGGCTTCAGCACCAGAGGTCTGAGCCTGGAGGGCTCCTGGTGCTGCCCGTGCTGTGGGCTATGTCAGAGGATGCAGGGTTCCTCTTTGCCTCCCTGCTGGGATTAACTGCCATGGGAATGTGGGATCTGGGTGAAACTCCAGCTCTCCTGGTGTTCAGGGGAGCAAGGTCTGAGGGACTCCTCTCTGGGGATGTGCGGTGAAGGACTGAATAGTGTGGAAGGAGAGTATTTATAAACTGTATCACTGTTTCTCCCAAAATTGGGGTGGAGCGGTGATGGGGGTGTTGGGTTTGGTCTGGGCCTGTTATTCTTTGTGCAATTTTTAAATTCTCTTGTATGATTTACTGTCCGGTATCTTTCTAACAAAAGCTGACATAAATTTAGATTAAGGATTAGAACTTGGGTCCATTCATTGCAAACATTTGACAAGGCTGGAGGACTGGGGTGGTGACTGCTCTCAGGAAAGGTTACTTATTAATACTGTGTCAGATTTCCCGCAGTGACTGTCAGGCCTGCATGGCTGTGAGTTCGTGCTCTTCTCACTGGGGAAATAAGTTCAGCAAAATTAGAAGTGTTAGAAAAATCCAGCCAAAAATTCCACCCTCTGTACCCCCTAAGTTTTCCCAGTTTTTCCCAGCTAGGAGCTGCACAGAAGTCAGGCAGGGGAAGTGACAACAGGGAACAGCTGAAAAATTCAAAGGCACAAAGAGGAAAGGGGAAAGGTTTCAGAAAACAATTCTATGGTCTAAGAATAATTTCTGATTCCCTACTGAGAAGAACACGAACTCACAGCCATTCAGGCCTGACAGTCCCCTGCAGTGAGAGCTCAGCACACATCCACAGAGGCAAGTCCAGCATCTTAAATGAAAAAATAAAAATAAAAACCAGAAGAAAAGGTGATTTCTTTTGCTTCAGAGTTATTTCAAGTTCTTAAAGCCCAAGCAACATTTGCTCTTGATTTTGGTTGGGTGAATCATGAGCAGTGGGCACGGGTCATGCCATTCATTGAGCAGAAAACCACGGGGTCATTTAGAGGGGACACAAGAACTGTTTGTGTAGCGACCTCGGGCTGCAGAGGGGCAGGAGAAAGGCCAAGGGAGCTCCCTGGGGCCACCAGGGCCTGTGGGGAACAGAATGGACGCTTGGATGACCAGTGGAGGTGAGGAGTGGATCTGAGTTCATCTACAGGGAAATAAGGAGGGGATACTCTGGAGTGAAAAGCTGAGGTGATGAGTTCACCCACCTGGGCACGAGTTGTGTTTGCACAAAGTGGGAACAGAGGTGAAGGTCAATCCAAAGTCGATCCTGCTTGACCTCTGAATTCCAGGATAAGTTTTACAAGCTGCCAAATGAGGGAGTAAAAATACACAAAAATGAAACCGAGAGCATTCATGAGGTTCCTGGGAGTCCATTACCACTGTTGTCATAGAATTCTTAATGAGTTTTGAGCTTTTAATGACAACAATTCGGTACTTTCTTTGGATTATTCACTGTGTAGGATTTGGGGTTTATCTGGATTTTAAAGGCGTCGTGGTGGCCCTGACACTGCTCAGGAGCTGGTAGGAAAAGCAGGGTCAGAGCTCCTGGCAGGCACAGGGTGTTTTTCCCAGAGTGGACTGTGGAGGAATTGTTTGGGCCTTGGATTGTCCCTCTGGGTGATGCCAGTTGCTGTGATTTGTGTAATTCCATACATTTAACTCCCAATACTTGCCAGCCCAGGAGCTTGAGCTGACAGGGCAGCACACAGATTGTTCTCTGTGCTGTGCCCCGATTTGGGGTTGGCTGTCAGCTTTGCTAGCTCCCGTGAATTATGCCCATAGCCCCGAATTCCCTGCTCAATTCCCACTGCCATAACCTCACAGCGCCTCATGGAGTGGGGATATACTGTGGCAGGAAGCTCAGCAGCATCGGCACAGGGACAGGTGTATATTCCAAAGAATTTGCTGTTTCAAACCCTCATCCCCCAGCCCCGCCGATGTCCCTGGGGGCACTTGACAGAGTTACCTGGATTTCAGCTGATTTCACCCCCCCGAGCTCGGGCTCCAGGTGATCTTTTCAAGCAGGAGAAGGCAGGGGCCGGAGGCGCTCGTGGCCCGTGCCGAGGCAGTCCCTGGGGCCACGAGAGGACATCTCTCCCTGCAGAATTTCAGTTCTTTCCAGAGCCTCAGCAGTGACAGAGGACAAAGAGGAAGATGAGGAGGAGGAAGAAGGGGGAGAGGGTTTGAGAGGAGGGGAAGCCCAAATCCGTGCTGTGTGCGGAGCTCCGACAGCACGCTGCAGCCCGCAGCTCAGTGTGAGCACGGGGCAGAGGAGGCGATTTCTGGGGCATTCAATCACCCTGAGGCGGGCCCGGCACCGCCCCTGCAGCACCGTCCCCAGCAGAGCTCGGTGCCGCTCCGGGATCACCCGGCCCCGGCCCCGGTGCCGCCCGGGACCACTGGGGACCGCCCCTAAAGCACCCGCCCCGGCCCCGCCCGGTCCCGTCCCCGGGACCTCCGTGCCCCGCCTCGCCAAGCCCCGGCTCCGCCCCGAGCCTGCCCGGGCTGCGCCGGGACCATCGCTGGCGGCCCCGCCCCCTCTCCCCCCGGGCCGAAGCGGGCTGAAGGAGATGTCCGCACGATTGGAAACGCCGCCGAAAATCGCACCCGTGGGATCGGTGTCGGCGTCGTGCGCAGGCATCCCACTAGAGCGAGCGGGCTCCTTGCTGTGCCCCCCTCCTTTTGCAGCCAGAGTTAGAAGGTCGGGGAGCGACACCCCGAGCCGCCATCTTGGAGAGGCAGGCGCGCAGTACCGCGCTCTGCCCACAGGGTGGCGCTTGGGAGACAGGCAAGGGATGGAATCAAGGAGTGTCCCAATCCTTGAGGAAATCCCCCAGAATGAACGCCCCCAAAAAACCCCGACCAGAACTGAGAAACCTCCTGCCTCTGTATGAGTGCAAAGGGTGTGCAAGGAGTGTGCAAATAGTGTGCATTAGCAATCGATCGGCAGGCATTGGAAAGCGATCGCCGATCTAATCGATCGGGCAGGCGCGATCAATCGATCGCCGATCTAATCGATCGGCAGGCATTAGCAATCGATCGGCCGAGCTAATCGATCGGCAGGCGCGATCAATCGATCGCCCGATCTAATCGATCGGCAGGCGCGATCAATCGATCGCCGATCTAATCGATCGGCAGGCATTAGCAATCGATCGCCGATCTAATCGATCGGCAGGCGCGATCAATCGATCGCCGATCTAATCGATCGGCAGGCATTAGCAATCGATCGCCGATCTAATCGATCGGCAGGCGCGATCAATCGATCGCCGATCTAATCGATCGGCAGGCATTAGCAATCGATCGCCGATCTAAATCGATCGGCAGGCATTAGCAATCGATCGCCGATCTAATCGATCGGCAGGTGCGATCAATCGATCGCCGATCTAATCGATCGGCAGGCGCGATCAATCGATCGCCGATCTAATCGATCGGCAGGCATTAGCAATCGATCGCCGATCTAATCGATCGGCAGGCGCGATCAATCGATCGCCGATCTAATCGATCGGCAGGCATTAGCAATCGATCGCCGATCTAATCGATCGGCAGGCGCGATCAATCGATCGCCGATCTAATCGATCGGCAGGCATTAGCAATCGATCGCCGATCTAATCGATCGGCAGGCGCGATCAATCGATCGCCGATCTAATCGATCGGCAGGCGCGATCAATCGATCGCCGATCTAATCGATCGGCAGGCATTAGCAATCGATCGCCGATCTAATCGATCGGCAGGCATTAGCAATCGATCGCCGATCTAATCGATCGGCAGGCGCGATCAATCGATCGCCGATCTAATCGATCGGCAGGCATTAGCAATCGATCGCCGATCTAATCGATCGGCAGGCGCGATCAATCGATCGCCGATCTAATCGATCGGCACGCATTAGCTATCGATCGCCGATCTGATTTTTCCCGCCATTTTTCATGGATATTTTCCCCCATTTCTTACTGATTTTTCCCCAATTTTTCATGCATTTTTTCCCGCAATTTTCGTGGATTTTTCCCCACATTTTCCCCATTTCTCACTGATTTTTTTTCCCCCCATTTCTCAATGATTTGTTTCCCCCAATTTATCAAAGATTTTTTTTCCCCATTTCACCATGATGTTTCCCCCATTTCTCACTGATTTTTTTCCCCATTTCTCACTGATTTTTTCCCCCCATTTTTCCATGGATATTTCCCGATTTTCCCCCCCATTGCTCACTGATTTTTGCCCCCATTTCTCTCTGAATTTTCCCCCCATTTTCCATGCATTTTTCCCCCCATTAATCACTGATTTTTTTTCCCCATTTATCACTGATATTTGCCCCCATTTCTCTCTGAATTTTTCCTTCCATTTTTCATGCATTTTTCCGCCCATTAATCACTGATTTTCTCCCCATTTATCACTGATTATTGCCCCCATTTTTCACTTACTTTTTCCCCACAGCATCGGCCACCACAGCACGAGCAACAACAGCTCGCTCTGTTCCCGCCATTGCCCATGGATTGTTTGCCTGTTTTCCATGGATTTTTTTTCCCCATTTCTCACTGATTTCCGCCCCCCCCCCCCATTTCTCACTGAATATTCCCCCATTTTTCATCGACTTTTCCCCCATTTACCACTGATTTTTCCCCCATTTCTCGCTGATTTTGTCCCAAATTTTCCCCCATTTCTCATTGATTTTTTTCCCTGTTTCTCACTGATTTTTCCCCCCATTTCTTAATGACTTTTCCCGCCATTCGTCACGGATTTTTTCCCCCATTTCTCACTGATTTTTTCCCCATTTCTCAATTATTTTTTCCCCCACTTTTCCCCGTTTCTCACTGATTTATTCCCCCATTTTTCATGGATTTTTTTTCCCCCATTTCTCACTGATTTTTTTCCCCATTTTTCAAGATTCCCCCCCCCGTTTTTCACTGATTTTTCTCCATTTCTCACTGATTTTCCCACCATTTTTCATGTGGTTTTTTTTCCATTTCTCACTGATGTTTTACCCCATTCTTATTACCATTCTCATAGCTCTATTTTATATTTATACATATTCTTATATTTGCATTATTTCTGTTATACACTAGATTTTTCATAGATATTTGCTACTTAGATTTCATTATATTTTACATGTATACCAATCTATTTCTATTCTTTATATTTTATTTTTATATTAGCTATAAAAACCCGTGCCTCTACCCAAATAAAAAGCATTTAAACATTCCTTTTAGACTATATTTAGGTATTTTTTATGGTTCTGTTTTTCATGCATTCTACACCCACCCCTCCCTCTCAATGTTCTGGCACCCAGCATGACCCCCCCCCCCCCCCCCCCCCATGCCCGACTCACCTGCTCCTCCAGCGCAGCCCGGCTCCCTTTCCCAGGGACCTTGGGGTGCCCCAAACCACGTCGGAGCCCCCAGTCTCCACACCCTCCCCCTCCGTAGGGAACGGGAATGGGATGGGGAGCACACAGGACAAGAAAGGAACACAAAAGACACACTGGACAGAGAGAAGAAAAGGGCTGGAAGCTGGATATGAGGATGAAAGTGGAGCAGCAACAAACCTCAGGACTCTTGACTAGAGAGTGTGGCTGCTGAACGTCTCAAAAAAAACCCCCAGCTCCAACACAACATGCTGTGCTCACGGCTCGGCCTGGGACTCATCAGTGAACATCTCTCTCTTGCCAGGGCCATAAAGCCCCCGAGAAAACACGAGGTGAGGTTGATGTGCTCCGGCTTTGCTCCTGCTCAGCCCTAACCCCAGCCCCTGCTGCCAGTGAGCACCCTGATCTCTGAACCTCTTCTCAGCTTGTTTGTACGCTTCCAAATTCCTTCCTCTTTCCTCAAGCTTCATCTGTTTCCTGGCATTGGGAGAATGACAAGTGTTTAGCACAGCGCAATGAATACAACAGTCTCATTTTCAGAAGACACAACTGAACGAGAACCGACAGCAGCACTGCTTCGAGACAATCTGGGCACACGTTTCCCTTCCAGCAATCTGAGCGTTCTTTTGTGTCACGCCTGAAATTCTGAAAATGGTTTTTTGAGAAAAATTATCCATAACTAGAAAACAATCAAACCAAATAAATAGAACCCCTAGGATATAATAACAGCCCATATACTACAACACTCCAATTCTAATATTAATAAGAAAACAGAAATTAGCTACACAGCATTACCTCAAACAAACACTACAATACTGGCAAGAATCAAAGCCACCACAAAATAATTCAAAAACTACCCTATGCCTTATGCTACAGCCTAGAACGCCATCGGCAAACCTTATCAAGGTATCCTTTAAAAACAACGCCCCACCAAAAACAAAAACAACACAAAACGCCATTCAAGAACTCCCTTATCAACACCTGAATGAAAAAACATGGCATTAGATAAATAGACCATAGCCCTTATCATACACCATCTACAAACAAAATAAAGCTATACCATACATCCTCGAAAACCACCTTCAAAGCACGACATTAGAAAAAAAAACTTTCCAGAATTAAAAGCTGTATCTAACAAAAGCCGTCTGATAAAATTAACAACCAAGCCCCCACCATCAGAGCTGCCCCTACTAAACTCCCCATCGTACATATGAAAATCAGTTTTAAAAACCTACTTCAATTCATTCTGCCTCAAATACAAAGCCATCCAGAAAGTTACCTTCACTCAAAAACAAAAGCGCACGTAGTAAATAACATTAAAAAATAAATCAGCACACTACACACCACAAGCATAAAATATTGAATTAAAACCAAAAATACCCCTATTCATTAAGAGCCCAGCCGCAAGCTATATTTAACTATAACTTCGTGCAAACGTACACATATCATTAAAATAGATTTCTTTCAGAATACAACTGATGATCTAAAATAGTAAAATGTCCGAGAACGATATTATAATAGGATATCCTCGATCATCCTCCCGCAAATTCTCTCCACTGTATTGTCCGACACACACCGGAAAAAAAAATCCAGTTTTTACTTTTTTCAGCTAACTTCTCATTTATTAGCTGAGAGGAATGTTGAATTTGTCTTTACAAATGAGCTGTGGATCAGCCTGTAGATAAGGCTAGCACTGAGAGATAAAAGAAACAATGGGATGGATTCCACTGATTGATGAATGGAAAGAGATAGTTGCCTTTACAAACAAACTGCAGGGCTGCTGATAAATGAAATTGGATATCGAAAGATGAAAGAAGCAACGGGGGGAAACGATGAATTCTATAAGAATTAAAAATTAAAAGGGAGGGTTATACATTAGAGGGGAATTTCAGGTATCAGGCGTTCCGGGAAGTCTGTGCCTCTCAAGTACCTCAGCCAATGGGAAAAGAGAGAGGGAAATGCGGCCGGGAAAATAGGATAAAAAGGAGGCTGCGTCCTCCAAAAATTTGAGAGATCCCAGGGGAATGTCCCATGGCCTCTCCCTTTATTCGAATAAAGCAAAAAGGACTCCTCTGTTTCCTTTTTGGACATAAACCGCTGGTGTTTGTGGATTAATTTTCCTGACATTTAGCAACATATTGTCAAAAAAAAAAAAAAAAAAAAAAAAAAAAAAAAAAAAAAGTGATCCAGAAGAGGGCAACATTGACAGCCATTCCAAGACAGGATGAACAAATGCTTTCACATTGACAGAGGATGCTGCGATGTTCTGAGAACAGAAGATAGAATAAAATAAAGGAAGATGATGTTACAAGACAGAAAAGGTAAAATAAAAGGAGTACCTGAGACTGGGGGGCGGGGGGGAAGAAAATGGGGAAATATTAATTGCTACACACTAGGTACAAATGCTTTTTACAAGTAATTTATGAGAAGCAAGCTAAAAGCGTCTTACTGCTGCTAGTGATATCATGCTCCAAGCTCTGCTAATAATTCCTATTTCTAGCAATAGTTAAATGAACTCACTACATTCCAACTATTTTTCTGCTTGTTTAGATGGCAGATCCGTTTGGAACACACCTTCGTATAGCAAATTCTATGCCCAGGTAGGGACCCTCTCAGTTCTTCCATAAAACATTTTCTTCTGCATTATGGCAAGCCTTTGTTTTAGCTTGACAGCTTTCTTGAAACTTCAATTTACGCATGTATCCAAAGACATTTGCAATTCCAGAAATTGGTAGGCACATCATATGGAAAGTAAATAACATTCTCGAGAGGGAGTTGCTTTGTTACTGAGGGGATGAAAAGCAAGGCTAGAGCTAGTAGAACTACCCAAGAAATTGGACTTAACGCAGCTTTTACAAGGCTCAAAGTAGCCATACCGAGATGTTTGAGCTAAAAGCCCCAGTTACCAGACTTACAGGGCCTAATAGTTATCACCACACCACATTCCCTGGTTGCAGTATTTTTAACAGCAGTGCAGAACGCTACTGAAAATTATTTTTAGGTTGAATTGTTCTCTCCCTCACTGCCTGTGTAGCTGTTAGAGGCTTCCAGGAGGCTGGGGAAGCAGACTGCTGGTTTCACTTCCAGACACGTCACTTCCATGGTCTGCTGGAGGGCACTTTGAAGCCCGTGGCCTTTTCTTGCTCTATTGTATCTGACAACTTTCCTCCCCCACGTCTGTTTTTTAGCGGGCAGCATTTTTGGAGGGCCAGTCAAAGACCTCAGGCTCCGAGAGAATTCGTCTGCTTTGCTCTGTTTATGTGTGCAACAGATGGGAGCAGCAACTAAGTCAAGTAGTAACTTCTGAGCTGCCCAGTTATCAGTAAACCAAAATATTCTTTTGTGACTCTCGCCAGACGAACATATCATCCTATCCGAGTCACACACTGCCCCTCTGGCATTTTCCAGTCAGACAAAGAATTCCTGGCCCCTTCCTTGCATGAACCTCAGCTCTCCACCTTGTTCCAGAAAGAGTTCTAGATCCAAGGCCCAGTGAGCCAGCTACCCTTTGCTGCCCTGAGCAGTATGGAAACAGCCAAGCCCCAGCCCTGCAGCCCTGCCTAACTCGCCTTTGCCTCCCAAACCTGAACCTTTTCCTTGGCTGTGGCATCCTCACTCATGCAATCCTGAAGACAAAAATCTGATTTGGCAGGTGAGGCCGTTTCTAACGCAAAAGCTTCACCAAGGTTTCTCTTCCAACTTCAGCCTTAAACAGTCCTCTCCTCCTCAGACAGCCCCCACCTCCAGCCTTTAGCTGTAAATACTTACTGTTTTACAGCTAATGCTTGCCACCCCTCAAAATTAAGTCTTTTGATATGCATTTACATCCCTCCCTAACCATGTCCTCATCACCCTTCCCAAACTCAGCCTCATCTCCAGGCCTAGAACCTCTCCCTAGGTGAGGGACTGTCCTCGGGTAGGAGTGCTGACAGACCTGTGCATGAGCCCAGCTGCATAGCCCGTGCTAATCCAGCCCAGCTCTAGCCTTTAAACCCACTGGGGCTTTGGTACTGGAGGCCCAGTTACAGTAACCCCTGTGGCCGTTCCGCTTCCAGGCCATCTGGGAGTTGTGATCCCCCACCCTACACACTTTGGTGAGAAATGCATTCCTTTCTTACAATAAAGTTTTCATTTTATGTCTAAATTCAAGCATTCCGAGAAAACGTTGTAGCAATTATATCAAGACAGACATGACAGGCACCAACATGAGTCTTTCATTACACACTTTTCATGCCTTCTCTCCACAGATTTCTTTGAGGCAACTCTGACTCCTTTTCTCACAGGCAGCTCCACACAGCACCGACTCCTCCTCTCCTCTGTACGACTGGCTAAACCCCAGCCTGTCCCTTCCCCAGCCACCTGAGCCTGTCTGTCCCACACACAGCATCCTCTCACCTTGTCCCATCCCTTGCACGGCCACGTGTCCCTTCCTCCTCGCAGCACAGCCAGCAGGCTCCAGCCCACACTGCAGCAGGCTCTGCACCTCCAGCTGGAGCTGTGCTTAGTGAAAACTGGCAGCCAGCTGACCCACGCTTTTATAACAACCAGCCTCACTGGGCAGGCAAGGCTGTTTCCACTCCTTGCTAATCAGTACAGCTGTAACTCGTTGGCAACTAGTGCCTTCTGCACTATCCTTACAAACTATTCTCCTACAGAAATGGACCGGAATTCCGCGGGGATTTTCCGGGGATTCCGGGGGGATTTTCTCGGGAATTCCGGGGGGATTTTCTGGGGATTCCGGGAGGATTTTGTCGGGAATTCCGGGGGGATTTTGTCGGGGATTCCGGGGGGGAATTTCTGGGGGATTCCGGGGGGATTTTATCGGGGATTCCTGGGGGATATTCCCGGGGATTCCGGGGGGATTTTCTCAGGGATTCCGGGGAGATTTTATCGGGGATTCCGGGGGGATTTTTCCCGGGAAATGCGGGGGCTTTTTCCCCGCGATTCCAGGGGGATTTTCCAGGGGATTCCAGGGGGATTTTATCGGGGGATACCTGGGGGATTTTCCAGGGGGATTCCTGGGGGATTTTCCCGGGGATTCCGGGGCGATTTTCACTGGGATTCCGGGGCGATTTTCTCAGGGAATTCCGGGGGATTTTCTCGGGAATTCCGGGAGGATTTTCCCGAGTATTCCGGGGGGATTTTCCCGAGTATTCCGGGGGGATTTTTTCGGGGAGTCCGGGGGGATTTTCCCGGGGATTCCGAGGGGATATTCCCGGGGAATTCCGGGGGGGATATTCCCGGGGAATTCCGGGGGGATTTTCTCCGGGATTCCGGGGGGATTTTCCAGGGGTTTCAGCGAGGAATTTCCCGGGGAATTCCCGGTGGATTTTCCAGGGGATTCCGGGTGGATTTTCTCGGGGATTCCGGGGGGGATTTTCCCGAGTATTCCGGGGGGAATTTTTCGGGGAGTCCGGAGGGATTTTTCCCGGGGTATCCGGGGTGATTTTACGAGGAATTCCGGGGGGATTTTCCCGAGTGTTCCGGGGGGATTTCCTCGGGGATTACGGGATGATTTTCTCGGGCAATTCCGGGGGATGTTCTCGGGTATTCCGGGGCCATTATCTCGGTGATTCCGGGGAGATTTTCTCGGGGATTCCGAGATTATTTTCCCGGGGAATTCATGGGGATTTTCCCGGGGATTCCGGGGGGATATTCGCGGGGATTCCGGGGGATTTTCATGGGGATTCGGGGTATTTTCTCCTGGATTCCGGGGAATTTTCCGTGGATTCCTGGGGTGCGAGTATTTCCGAGTATTTCAAGTGGAACGAGAATTTTCTCGGGGATTCCGGGGTGATTTTCCCGGGAAATTCCGGGGGATTTTTTCGGGGGAGTCCGGAGGGATTTTCCCGGGGATTCCGGGGGGATTTTACGAGGAATTCCGGGGGGGTTTTCTCGGCGATACCGGGGGGGATATTCTCGGGGGATTCCGGGATGATTTTCCCGGGGAATTCCAGGGGATTATTCCGGCGATTCCGGGGGGATTTTCTCGGGGATTCCGGGGGGATTATCCCGGGGAATTCTAGGGGATTTTCTCGGGGATTCCGGGGGGATTTTCCCGGGGAATTCCGGGGGGGATTTTCTCGGGGAGTCCGGGGAGATTTGCCCGGGGATTCCGAGGGATTTTCAGGGGAATCCGGGGGATTTTCTCGGGGATTCAGGGGGGTTTTTCTCGGGGATTCAGGGGGGATTTTCCAGGGGATTCCGGGGGGATTTTCTCGCGTATTCCCGGGACATTTTCCTGGAGATTCCAGGGGGATTTTATCGGGGATTCCGGGGGGATTATCCAGGGGATTCCGGGGGGGTTTTTTCCAGGGGATTCCGGGCATATTTTCCCGAGTATTACGGCGAATTTTCTCGGGGATTCCGGGGAGATTTTCTTGGGGATTCCGGGGGGGGCTTTCACAGGGATTTCTGGGGGATTTTCGCGTGGATTCCGGGGGATTTTCTCGCGGATTCCGGGGGCTATTTTCCCGGGGATTCCGGGGGAAATTTCTCGGGGAGTCCCGGGGGGATTTTCTAGGGGAATTCCGGGGGATTTTCTCGGGGATTCTGGGGGGATTTTCCCGGCGATTCCGGGTTGATTTTCCCGGGGACTCCGGGGGATTTTCTCGGGGATTTCTGGAGGATTTTCCCGGGGATTCCGGGCGGATTTTCTCGTGGATTCCGGAGGATTTTCTCTTGGATTCCGGGAGGATTTTCCCGGGGAATTCCGAGGGATTTTCAGGGGAATCCGGGGGGATTTTCTCGGGGATTCAGGGGGGGATTTTCCACGGGATTCCGGGGAGATTTTCTCACGTATTCCCGGGGCATTTTCCTGGAGATTCCAGGGGGATTTTATCGGGGATTCCGGGGGGATTATCCAGGGATTCCGGGGGGATATTGCAGAGGATTCCGGGGGGATTTTCCCGGCGAATTCCGGGGGGATTTTCTCGGGGATTCCTAGGGGATTTTCCAGGGGATTCCGGGGTGATTATCCCGGGGATTTTCCTGGGGGATTTTCCCGGGGATTCCGGGGGATTTTCTCGGGGATTCCGGGTTGATTTTCCCGGGGAATTCCGAGGGATTTTCTCGGGGATTCCGGGGGAATCTT
>NW_028276243.1:0-32941 GCF_052056855.1 Sturnus vulgaris
TAATTCGCCGCTAGCTCCACGGTCCTTCTCAGCTGCGAGTAGCTGCTCTCGCAGTACACAGAGCTTCGCAAGGCCCGAAGAGCCGGAGGGAAGTATCGCACACGCAAATGTGCCGGGACAGAGACGTGTTCTACGTTGTCCCCTCTCGTCGTGCAGTTTGTGCCTCTGCTGCTTCTGCTGTTAGGAATCGCTCCTTGAAAGGCGAGCGGGGAGCGTCCTTCCGGGTGCATTGCACTGAGTCGAGTGCTCGCTCGGGGACTTCGCTCTCGCGGCCAAGGCAAGAGGGCGTGCTTGCCCGCAGAACCGAGAACACGCTGTTGGGCAGAGCTGCAACTGACCGCTGGGAGTTCAGCTCTCGCCGGACGGCAGAAGGCGAAGAACGAAGCCGCTTGCGAGCGGCGCAGTGCAGCGAAGAGCTCTCCGAATTCGCCGCTAGCTCCACGGTCCTTCTCAGCTGCGAGTAGCTGCTCTCGCAGTACACAGAGCTTCGCAAGGCCCGAAGAGCCGGAGGGAAGTATCGCACACGCAAATGTGCCGGGACAGAGACTTGTTCTGCGTTGTCCCCTCTCGTCGTGCAGTTTGTGCCTCTGCTGCTTCTGCTGTTAGGAATCGCTCCTTGAAAGGCGAGCGGAGAGCGTCCTTCCGGGTGCATTGCACTGAGTCGAGTGCTCGCTCGGGACTTTGCTCTCGGGGCCAAGGCAAGAGGGCGTGCTTGCCGCAGAACCGAGAACACGCTGTTGGGCAGAGCTGCAACTGACCGCTGGAGTTCAGCTCTCGCCGGACGGCAGAAGGCGAAGAACGAAGGCGCTTGCGAGCGGCGCAGTGCAGCGAAGAGCTCTCCGAATTCGCCGCTAGCTCCACGGTCCTTCTCAGCTGCGAGTAGCAGCGCTCGCAGTACACAGAGCTTCGCAAGGCCCGAAGAGCCGGAGGGAAGTATCGCACACGGAAATGTGCCGGGACAGAGACGTGGTCTGCGTTGTCCCTTCTCGTCGTGCAGTTTGTGCCTCTGCTGCTTCTGCTGTCAGGAATCGCTCCTTGAAAGGCGATGCGAGAGCGTCCTTCCGGGTGCATTGCACTGAGTCGAGTGCTCGCTCGGGACTTTGCTCTCGGGGCCAAGGCAAGAGGGCGTGCTTGCCCGCAGAACCGAGAACACGCTGTTGGGCAGAGCTGCAGCTGACCGCTGGAGTTCAGCTCTCGCCGGACGGCAGAAGGCGAAGAACGAAGCCGCTTGCGAGCGCGGCGCAAGTGCAGCGAAGAGCTCTCCGAATTCGCCCGCTAGCTCCACGGTCCTTCTCAGCTGCGAGTAGCTGCTCTCGCAGTACACAGAGCTTCGCAAGGCCCGAAGACCCGGAGGGAAGTATCGCACACGCAAATGTGCCGGGACAGAGACGTGTTCTACGGTGTCCCCTCTCGTCGTGCAGTTTGTGCCTCTGCTGCTTCTGCTGTCAGGAATCGCTCCTTGAAAGGCGAGCGAGAGCGTCCTTCCGGGTGCATTGCACTGAGTCGAGTGCTCGCTCGGGACTTTGCTCTCGGGGCCAAGGCAAGAGGGCGTGCTTGCCCGCAGAACCGAGAACACGCTGTTGGGCAGAGCTGCAGCTGACCGCTGGAGTTCAGCTCTCGCCGGACGGCAGAAGGCGAAGAACGAAGCCGCTTGCGAGCGGCGCAGTGCAGCGAAGAGCTCTCCGAATTCGCCGCTAGCTCCACGGTCCTTCTCAGCTGCGAGTAGCAGCGCTCGCAGTACACAGAGCTTCGCAAGGCCCGAAGAGCCGGAGGGAAGTATCGCACACGCAAATGTGCCAGGACAGAGACGTGTTCTACGGTGTCCCCCTCTCGTCGTGCAGTTTGTGCCTCTGCTGCTTCTGCTGTCAGGAATCGCTCCTTGAAAGGCGAGCGAGAGCGTCCTTCCGGGTGCATTGCACTGAGTCGAGTGCTCGCTCGGGACTTTGCTCTCGGGGCCAAGGCAAGAGGGCGTGCTTGCCCGCAGAACCGAGAACACGCTGTTGGGCAGAGCTGCAGCTGACCGCTGGAGTTCAGCTCTCGCCGGACGGCAGAAGGCGAAGAACGAAGGCGGTTTGCGAGCGGCGCAGTGCAGCGAAGAGCTCTCCGAATTCGCCGCTAGCTCCACGGTCCTTCTCAGCTGCGAGTAGCTGCTCTCGCAGTACACAGAGCTTCGCAAGGCCCGAAGAGCCGGAGGGAAGTATCGCACACGCAAATGTGCCGGGACAGAGACGTGTTCTACGTTGTCCCTTCCCGTCGTGCAGTTTGTGCCTCTGCTGCTTCTGCTGTCAGGAATCGCTCCTTGAAAGGCGAGCGAGAGCGTCCTTCCGGGTGCATTGCACTGAGTCGAGTGCTCGCTCGGGACTTTGCTCTCGCGGCCAAGGCAAGAGGGCGTGCTTGCCCGCAGAACCGAGAACACGCTGTTGGGCAGAGCTGCAACTGACCGCTGGAGTTCAGCTCTCGCCGGACGGCAGAAGGCGAAGACGAAGCCGCTTGCGAGCGGCGCAGTGCAGCGAAGAGCTCTCCGAATCGCCGCTAGCTCCACGGTCCTTCTCAGCTGCGAGTAGCAGCGCTCGCAGTACACAGAGCTTCGCAAGGCCCGAAGAGCCGGAGGGAAGTATCGCACACGCAAATGTGCCGGGACAGAGACGTGTTCTACGTTGTCCCCTCTCGTCGTGCAGTTTGTGCCTCTGCTGCTTCTGCTGTTAGGAATCGCTCCTTGAAAGGCGAGCGAGAGCGTCCTTCCGGGTGCATTGCACTGAGTCGAGTGCTCGCTCGGGACTTCGCTCTCGCGGCCAAGGCAAGAGGGCGTGCTTGCCCGCAGAACCGAGAACACGCTGTTGGGCAGAGCTGCAGCTGACCGCTGGAGTTCAGCTCTCGCCGGACGGCAGAAGGCGAAAGAACGAAGCCGCTTGCGAGCGGCGCAGTGCAGCGAAGAGCTCTCCGAATTCGCCGCTAGCTCCACGGTCCTTCTCAGCTGCGAGTAGCAGCGCTCGCAGTACACAGAGCTTCGCAAGGCCCGAAGAGCCGGAGGGAAGTATCGCACACGCAAATGTGCCGGGACAGAGACGTGTTCTACGTTGTCCCCTCTCGTCGTGCAGTTTGTGCCTCTGCTGCTTCTGCTGTTAGGAATCGCTCCTTGAAAGGCGAGCGAGAGCGTCCTTCCGGGGTGCATTGCACTGAGTCGAGTGCTCGCTCGGGACTTCGCTCTCCCGGCCAAGGCAAGAGGGCGTGCTTGCCCGCAGAACCGAGAACACGCTGTTGGGCAGAGCTGCAGCTGACCGCTGGAGTTCAGCTCTCGCCGGACGGCAGAAGGCGAAAGAACGAAGCCGCTTGCGAGCGGCGCAGTGCAGCGAAAGAGCTCTCCGAATTCGCCGCTAGCTCCACGGTCCTTCTCAGCTGCGAGTAGCAGCGCTCGCAGTACACAGAGCTTCGCAAGGCCCGAAGAGCCGGAGGGAAGTATCGCACACGCAAATGTGCCGGGACAGAGACGTGTTCTACGTTGTCCCCTCTCGTCGTGCAGTTTGTGCCTCTGCTGCTTCT
Source organism: Sturnus vulgaris (assembly GCF_052056855.1). Classification (NCBI taxonomy): domain Eukaryota; kingdom Metazoa; phylum Chordata; class Aves; order Passeriformes; family Sturnidae; genus Sturnus; species Sturnus vulgaris. The sequence goes on from NW_028276243.1 coordinate 3,541, forward strand.
GCTGTTAGGAATCGCTCCTTGAAAGGCGAGCGAGAGCGTCCTTCCGGGTGCATTGCACTGAGTCGAGTGCTCGCTCGGGACTTCGCTCTCGCGGCCAAGGCAAGAGGGCGTGCTTGCCCGCAGAACCGAGAACACGCTGTTGGGCAGAGCTGCAGCTGACCGCTGGAGTTCAGCTCTCGCCGGACGGCAGAAGGCGAAGGAACGAAGCCGCTTGCGAGCGGCGCAGTGCAGCGAAGAGCTCTCCGAATTCGCCGCTAGCTCCACGGTCCTTCTCAGCTGCGAGTAGCAGCGCTCGCAGTACACAGAGCTTCGCAAGGCCCGAAGAGCCGGAGGGAAGTATCGCACACGCAAATGTGCCGGGACAGAGACGTGTTCTACGTTGTCCCCTCTCGTCGTGCAGTTTGTGCCTCTGCTGCTTCTGCTGTTAGGAATCGCTCCTTGAAAGGCGAGCGAGAGCGTCCTTCCGGGTGCATTGCACTGAGTCGAGTGCTCGCTCGGGACTTCGCTCTCCCGGCCAAGGCAAGAGGGCGTGCTTGCCCGCAGAACCGAGAACACGCTGTTGGGCAGAGCTGCAGCTGACCGCTGGAGTTCAGCTCTCGCCGGACGGCAGAAGGCGAAGAACGAAGCCGCTTGCGAGCGGCGCAGTGCAGCGAAGAGCTCTCCGAATTCGCCGCTAGCTCCACGGTCCTTCTCAGCTGCGAGTAGCAGCGCTCGCAGTACACAGAGCTTCGCAAGGCCCGAAGAGCCGGAGGGAAGTATCGCACACGAAAATGTGCCGGGACAGAGACGTGTTCTGCGTTGTCCCTTCTCGTCGTGCAGTTTTGTGCCTCTGCTGCTTCTGCTGTTAGGAATCGCTCCTTGAAAGGCGAGCGAGAGCGTCCTTCCGGGTGCATTGCACTGAGTCGAGTGCTCGCTCGGGACTTCGCTCTCGCGGCCAAGGCAAGAGGGCGTGCTTGCCCGCAGAACCGAGAACACGCTGTTGGGCAGAGCTGCAGCTGACCGCTGGAGTTCAGCTCTCGCCGGACGGCAGAAGGCGAAGAACGAAGCCGCTTGCGAGCGGCGCAGTGCAGCGAAGAGCTCTCCGAATTCGCCGCTAGCTCCACGGTCCTTCTCAGCTGCGAGTAGCAGCGCTCGCAGTACACAGAGCTTCGCAAGGCCCGAAGAGCCGGAGGGAAGTATCGCACACGCAAATGTGCCGGGACAGAGACGTGTTCTACGTTGTCCCCTCTCGTCGTGCAGTTTGTGCCTCTGCTGCTTCTGCTGTTAGGAATCGCTCCTTGAAAGGCGAGCGAGAGCGTCCTTCCGGGGTGCATTGCACTGAGTCGAGTGCTCGCTCGGGACTTTGCTCTCGGGGGCCAAGGCAAGAGGGCGTGCTTGCCCGCAGAACCGAGAACACGCTGTTGGGGCAGAGCTGCAACTGACCGCTGGAGTTCAGCTCTCGCCCGGACGGCAGAAGGCGAAGAACGAAGCCGCTTGCGAGCGGCGCAGTGCAGCGAAGAGCTCTCCGAATTCGCCGCTAGCTCCACGGTCCTTCTCAGCTGCGAGTAGCTGCTCTCGCAGTACACAGAGCTTCGCAAGGCCCGAAGAGCCGGAGGGAAGTATCGCACACGCAAATGTGCCGGGACAGAGACGTGTTCTACGTTGTCCCCTCTCGTCGTGCAGTTTGTGCCTCTGCTGCTTCTGCTGTTAGGAATCGCTCCTTGAAAGGCGAGCGGGAGCGTCCTTCCGGGTGCATTGCACTGAGTCGAGTGCTCGCTCGGGACTTCGCTCTCGCGGCCAAGGCAAGAGGGCGTGCTTGCCCGCAGAAACCGAGAACACGCTGTTGGGCAGAGCTGCAACTGACCGCTGGAGTTCAGCTCTCAGCTCTCGCCGGACGGCAGAAGGCGAAGAACGAAGGCGCTTGCGAGCGGCGCAGTGCAGCGAAGAGCTCTCCGAATTCGCCGCTAGCTCCACGGTCCTTCTCAGCTGCGAGTAGCTGCTCTCGCAGTACACAGAGCTTCGCAAGGCCCGAAGAGCGGAGGGAAGTATCGCACACGCAAATGTGCCGGGACAGAGACTTGTTCTGCGTTGTCCCCTCTCGTCGTGCAGTTTGTGCCTCTGCTGCTTCTGCTGTTAGGAATCGCTCCTTGAAAGGCGAGCGAGAGCGTCCTTCGGGTGCATTGCACTGAGTCGAGTGCTCGCTCGGGACTTTGCTCTCGGGGCCAAGGCAAGAGGGCGTGCTTGCCCGCAGAACCGAGAACACGCTGTTGGGCAGAGCTGCAACTGACCGCTGGAGTTCAGCTCTCGCCGGACGGCAGAAGGCGAAGAACGAAGGCGCTTGCGAGCGGCGCAGTGCAGCGAAGAGCTCTCCGAATTCGCCGCTAGCTCCACGGTCCTTCTCAGCTGCGAGTAGCAGCGCTCGCAGTACACAGAGCTTCGCAAGGCCCGAAGAGCCGGAGGGAAGTATCGCACACGGAAATGTGCCGGGACAGAGACGTGGTCTGCGTTGTCCCCTTCTCGTCGTGCAGTTTGTGCCTCTGCTGCTTCTGCTGTCAGGAATCGCTCCTTGAAAGGCGAGCGAGAGCGTCCTTCCGGGTGCATTGCACTGAGTCGAGTGCTCGCTCGGGACTTTGCTCTCGGGGCCAAGGCAAGAGGGCGTGCTTGCCCGCAGAACCGAGAACACGCTGTTGGGCAGAGCTGCAGCTGACCGCTGGAGTTCAGCTCTCGCCGGACGGCAGAAGGCGAAGAACGAAGCCGCTTGCGAGCGGCGCAGTGCAGCGAAGAGCTCTCCGAATTCGCCGCTAGCTCCACGGTCCTTCTCAGCTGCGAGTAGCTGCTCTCGCAGTACACAGAGCTTCGCAAGGCCCGAAGAGCCGGAGGGAAGTATCGCACACGCAAATGTGCCGGGACAGAGACGTGTTCTACGTTGTCCCCTCTCGTCGTGCAGTTTGTGCCTCTGCTGCTTCTGCTGTTAGGAATCGCTCCTTGAAAGGCGAGCGGGAGCGTCCTTCCGGGTGCATTGCACTGAGTCGAGTGCTCGCTCGGGACTTCGCTCTCGCGGCCAAGGCAAGAGGGCGTGCTTGCCCGCAGAACCGAGAACACGCTGTTGGGCAGAGCTGCAACTGACCGCTGGAGTTCAGCTCTCGCCGGACGGCAGAAGGCGAAGAACGAAGCCGCTTGCGAGCGGCGCAGTGCAGCGAAGAGCTCTCCGAATTCGCCGCTAGCTCCACGGTCCTTCTCAGCTGCGAGTAGCTGCTCTCGCAGTACACAGAGCTTCGCAAGGCCCGAAGAGCCGGAGGGAAGTATCGCACACGCAAATGTGCCGGGACAGAGACTTGTTCTGCGTTGTCCCCTCTCGTCGTGCAGTTTGTGCCTCTGCTGCTTCTGCTGTTAGGAATCGCTCCTTGAAAGGCGAGCGAGAGCGTCCTTCGGGTGCATTGCACTGAGTCGAGTGCTCGCTCGGGACTTTGCTCTCGGGGCCAAGGCAAGAGGGCGTGCTTGCCCGCAGAACCGAGAACACGCTGTTGGGCAGAGCTGCAACTGACCGCTGGAGTTCAGCTCTCGCCGGACGGCAGAAGGCGAAGAACGAAGCCGCTTGCGAGCGGCGCAGTGCAGCGAAGAGCTCTCCGAATTCGCCGCTAGCTCCACGGTCCTTCTCAGCTGCGAGTAGCTGCTCTCGCAGTACACAGAGCTTCGCAAGGCCCGAAGAGCCGGAGGGAAGTATCGCACACGCAAATGTGCCGGACAGAGACGTGTTCTACGTTGTCCCCTCTCGTCGTGCAGTTTGTGCCTCTGCTGCTTCTGCTGTTAGGAATCGCTCCTTGAAAGGCGAGCGGGAGCGTCCTTCCGGGTGCATTGCACTGAGTCGAGTGCTCGCTCGGGACTTCGCTCTCGCGGCCAAGGCAAGAGGCGTGCTTGCCCGCAGAACCGAGAACACGCTGTTGGGCAGAGCTGCAGCTGACCGCTGGAGTTCAGCTCTCGCCGGACGGCAGAAGGCGAAGAACGAAGCCGCTTGCGAGCGGCGCAGTGCAGCGAAGAGCTCTCCGAATTCGCCGCTAGCTCCACGGTCCTTCTCAGCTGCGAGTAGCAGCGCTCGCAGTACACAGAGCTTCGCAAGGCCGAAGAGCCGGAGGGAAGTATCGCACACGCAAATGTGCCGGGACAGAGACGTGTTCTACGGTGTCCCCTCTCGTCGTGCAGTTTGTGCCTCTGCTGCTTCTGCTGTCAGGAATCGCTCCTTGAAAGGCGAGCGAGAGCGTCCTTCCGGGTGCATTGCACTGAGTCGAGTGCTCGCTTGGACTTTGCTCTCGGGGCCAAGGCAAGAGGGCGTGCTTGCCCGCAGAACCGAGAACACGCTGTTGGGCAGAGCTGCAGCTGACCGCTGGAGTTCAGCTCTCGCCGGACGGCAGAAGGCGAAGAACGAAGCCGCTTGCGAGCGGCGCAGTGCAGCGAAGAGCTCTCCGAATTCGCCGCTAGCTCCACGGTCCTTCTCAGCTGCGAGTAGCTGCTCTCGCAGTACACAGAGCTTCGCAAGGCCCGAAGAGCCGGAGGGAAGTATCGCACACGCAAATGTGCCGGGACAGAGACGTGTTCTACGTTGTCCCCTCTCGTCGTGCAGTTTGTGCCTCTGCTGCTTCTGCTGTTAGGAATCGCTCCTTGAAAGGCGAGCGATAGCGTCCTTCCGGGTGCATTGCACTGAGTCGAGTGCTCGCTCGGGACTTTGCTCTCGCGGCCAAGGCAAGAGGGCGTGCTTGCCCGCAGAACCGAGAACACGCTGTTGGGCAGAGCTGCAACTGACCGCTGGAGTTCAGCTCTCGCCGGACGGCAGAAGGCGAAGAACGAAGCCGCTTGCGAGCGGCGCAGTGCAGCGAAGAGCTCTCCGAATTCGCCGCTAGCTCCACGGTCCTTCTCAGCTGCGAGTAGCAGCGCTCGCAGTACACAGAGCTTCGCAAGGCCCGAAGAGCCGGAGGGAAGTATCGCACACGCAAATGTGCCGGGACAGAGACGTGTTCTACGTTGTCCCCTCTCGTCGTGCAGTTTGTGCCTCTGCTGCTTCTGCTGTTAGGAATCGCTCCTTGAAAGGCGAGCGAGAGCGTCCTTCCGGGTGCATTGCACTGAGTCGAGTGCTCGCTCGGGACTTCGCTCTCGCGGCCAAGGCAAGAGGGCGTGCTTGCCCGCAGAACCGAGAACACGCTGTTGGGCAGAGCTGCAGCTGACCGCTGGAGTTCAGCTCTCGCCGGACGGCAGAAGGCGAAGAACGAAGGCGCTTGCGAGCGGCGCAGTGCAGCGAAGAGCTCTCCGAATTCGCCGCTAGCTCCACGGTCCTTCTCAGCTGCGAGTAGCAGCGCTCGCAGTACACAGAGCTTCGCAAGGCCCGAAGAGCCGGAGGGAAGTATCGCACACGCAAATGTGCCGGGACAGAGACGTGTTCTACGTTGTCCCCTCTCGTCGTGCAGTTTGTGCCTCTGCTGCTTCTGCTGTTAGGAATCGCTCCTTGAAAGGCGAGCGAGAGCGTCCTTCCGGGTGCATTGCACTGAGTCGAGTGCTCGCTCGGGACTTCGCTCTCGCGGCCAAGGCAAGAGGGCGTGCTTGCCCGCAGAACCGAGAACACGCTGTTGGGCAGAGCTGCAGCTGACCGCTGGAGTTCAGCTCTCGCCGGACGGCAGAAGGCGAAGAACGAAGCCGCTTGCGAGCGGCGCAGTGCAGCGAAGAGCTCTCCGAATTCGCCGCTACCTCCACGGTCCTTCTCAGCTGCGAGTAGCAGCGCTCGCAGTACACAGAGCTTCGCAAGGCCCGAAGAGCCGGAGGGAAGTATCGCACACGCAAATGTGCCGGGACAGAGACGTGTTCTACGTTGTCCCCTCTCGTCGTGCAGTTTGTGCCTCTGCTGCTTCTGCTGTTAGGAATCGCTCCTTGAAAGGCGAGCGAGAGCGTCCTTCCGGGTGCATTGCACTGAGTCGAGTGCTCGCTCGGGACTTCGCTCTCGCGGCCAAGGCAAGAGGGCGTGCTTGCCCGCAGAACCGAGAACACGCTGTGGGCAGAGCTGCAGCTGACCGCTGGAGTTCAGCTCTCGCCGGACGGCAGAAGGCGAAGAACGAAGCCGCTTGCGAGCGGCGCAGTGCAGCGAAGAGCTCTCCGAATTCGCCGCTAGCTCCACGGTCCTTCTCAGCTGCGAGTAGCAGCGCTCGCAGTACACAGAGCTTCGCAAGGCCCGAAGAGCCGGAGGGAAGTATCGCACACGCAAATGTGCCGGGACAGAGACGTGTTCTACGTTGTCCCCTCTCGTCGTGCAGTTTGTGCCTCTGCTGCTTCTGCTGTTAGGAATCGCTCCTTGAAAGGCGAGCGAGAGCGTCCTTCCGGGTGCATTGCACTGAGTCGAGTGCTCGCTCGGGACTTCGCTCTCGCGGCCAAGGCAAGAGGGCGTGCTTGCCCGCAGAACCGAGAACACGCTGTTGGGCAGAGCTGCAGCTGACCGCTGGAGTTCAGCTCTCGCCGGACGGCAGAAGGCGAAGAACGAAGCCGCTTGCGAGCGGCGCAGTGCAGCGAAGAGCTCTCCGAATTCGCCGCTAGCTCCACGGTCCTTCTCAGCTGCGAGTAGCAGCGCTCGCAGTACACAGAGCTTCGCAAGGCCCGAAGAGCCGGAAGGGAAGTATCGCACACGCAAATGTGCCGGGACAGAGACGTGTTCTACGTTGTCCCCTCTCGTCGTGCAGTTTGTGCCTCTGCTGCTTCTGCTGTTAGGAATCGCTCCTTGAAAGGCGAGCGAGAGCGTCCTTCCGGGTGCATTGCACTGAGTCGAGTGCTCGCTCGGGACTTCGCTCTCGCGGCCAAGGCAAGAGGGCGTGCTTGCCCGCAGAACCGAGAACACGCTGTTGGGCAGAGCTGCAGCTGACCGCTGGAGTTCAGCTCTCGCCGGACGGCAGAAGGCGAAGAACGAAGCCGCTTGCGAGCGGCGCAGTGCAGCGAAGAGCTCTCCGAATTCGCCGCTAGCTCCACGGTCCTTCTCAGCTGCGAGTAGCAGCGCTCGCAGTACACAGAGCTTCGCAAGGCCCGAAGAGCCGGAGGGAAGTATCGCACACGAAAATGTGCCGGGACAGAGACGTGTTCTGCGTTGTCCCTTCTCGTCGTGCAGTTTGTGCCTCTGCTGCTTCTGCTGTTAGGAATCGCTCCTTGAAAGGCGAGCGAGAGCGTCCTTCCGGGTGCATTGCACTGAGTCGAGTGCTCGCTCGGGACTTCGCTCTCGCGGCCAAGGCAAGAGGGCGTGCTTGCCCGCAGAACCGAGAACACGCTGTTGGGCAGAGCTGCAGCTGACCGCTGGAGTTCAGCTCTCGCCGGACGGCAGAAGGCGAAGAACGAAGCCGCTTGCGAGCGGCGCAGTGCAGCGAAGAGCTCTCCGAATTCGCCGCTAGCTCCACGGTCCTTCTCAGCTGCGAGTAGCAGCGCTCGCAGTACACAGAGCTTCGCAAGGCCCGAAGAGCCGGAGGGAAGTATCGCACACGCAAATGTGCCGGGACAGAGACGTGTTCTACGTTGTCCCCTCTCGTCGTGCAGTTTGTGCCTCTGCTGCTTCTGCTGTTAGGAATCGCTCCTTGAAAGGCGAGCGGGAGCGTCCTTCCGGGTGCATTGCACTGAGTCGAGTGCTCGCTCGGGACTTTGCTCTCGGGGCCAAGGCAAGAGGGCGTGCTTGCCCGCAGAACCGAGAACACGCTGTTGGGCAGAGCTGCAACTGACCGCTGGAGTTCAGCTCTCGCCGGACGGCAGAAGGCGAAGAACGAAGGCGCTTGCGAGCGGCGCAGTGCAGCGAAGAGCTCTCCGAATTCGCCGCTAGCTCCACGGTCCTTCTCAGCTGCGAGTAGCAGCGCTCGCAGTACACAGAGCTTCGCAAGGCCCGAAGAGCCGGAGGGAAGTATCGCACACGGAAATGTGCCGGGACAGAGACGTGGTCTGCGTTGTCCCTTCTCGTCGTGCAGTTTGTGCCTCTGCTGCTTCTGCTGTCAGGAATCGCTCCTTGAAAGGCGAGCGAGAGCGTCCTTCCGGGTGCATTGCACTGAGTCGAGTGCTCGCTCGGGACTTTGCTCTCGGGGCCAAGGCAAGAGGGCGTGCTTGCCCGCAGAACCGAGAACACGCTGTTGGGCAGAGCTGCAGCTGACCGCTGGAGTTCAGCTCTCGCCGGACGGCAGAAGGCGAAGAACGAAGCCGCTTGCGAGCGGCGCAGTGCAGCGAAGAGCTCTCCGAATTCGCCGCTAGCTCCACGGTCCTTCTCAGCTGCGAGTAGCTGCTCTCGCAGTACACAGAGCTTCGCAAGGCCCGAAGAGCCGGAGGGAAGTATCGCACACGCAAATGTGCCGGGACAGAGACGTGTTCTACGTTGTCCCCTCTCGTCGTGCAGTTTGTGCCTCTGCTGCTTCTGCTGTTAGGAATCGCTCCTTGAAAGGCGAGCGGGAGCGTCCTTCCGGGTGCATTGCACTGAGTCGAGTGCTCGCTCGGGACTTCGCTCTCGCGGCCAAGGCAAGAGGGCGTGCTTGCCCGCAGAACCGAGAACACGCTGTTGGGCAGAGCTGCAACTGACCGCTGGAGTTCAGCTCTCGCCGGACGGCAGAAGGCGAAGAACGAAGCCGCTTGCGAGCGGCGCAGTGCAGCGAAGAGCTCTCCGAATTCGCCGCTAGCTCCACGGTCCTTCTCAGCTGCGAGTAGCTGCTCTCGCAGTACACAGAGCTTCGCAAGGCCCGAAGAGCCGGAGGGAAGTATCGCACACGCAAATGTGCCGGGACAGAGACTTGTTCTGCGTTGTCCCCTCTCGTCGTGCAGTTTGTGCCTCTGCTGCTTCTGCTGTTAGGAATCGCTCCTTGAAAGGCGAGCGAGAGCGTCCTTCCGGGTGCATTGCACTGAGTCGAGTGCTCGCTCGGGACTTTGCTCTCGGGGCCAAGGCAAGAGGGCGTGCTTGCCCGCAGAACCGAGAACACGCTGTTGGGCAGAGCTGCAACTGACCGCTGGAGTTCAGCTCTCGCCGGACGGCAGAAGGCGAAGAACGAAGGCGCTTGCGAGCGGCGCAGTGCAGCGAAGAGCTCTCCGAATTCGCCGCTAGCTCCACGGTCCTTCTCAGCTGCGAGTAGCAGCGCTCGCAGTACACAGAGCTTCGCAAGGCCCGAAGAGCCGGAGGGAAGTATCGCACACGGAAATGTGCCGGGACAGAGACGTGGTCTGCGTTGTCCCTTCTCGTCGTGCAGTTTGTGCCTCTGCTGCTTCTGCTGTCAGGAATCGCTCCTTGAAAGGCGAGCGAGAGCGTCCTTCCGGGTGCATTGCACTGAGTCGAGTGCTCGCTCGGGACTTTGCTCTCGGGGCCAAGGCAAGAGGGCGTGCTTGCCCGCAGAACCGAGAACACGCTGTTGGGCAGAGCTGCAGCTGACCGCTGGAGTTCAGCTCTCGCCGGACGGCAGAAGGCGAAGAACGAAGCCGCTTGCGAGCGGCGCAGTGCAGCGAAGAGCTCTCCGAATTCGCCGCTAGCTCCACGGTCCTTCTCAGCTGCGAGTAGCTGCTCTCGCAGTACACAGAGCTTCGCAAGGCCCGAAGACCCGGAGGGAAGTATCGCACACGCAAATGTGCCGGGACAGAGACGTGTTCTACGGTGTCCCCTCTCGTCGTGCAGTTTGTGCCTCTGCTGCTTCTGCTGTCAGGAATCGCTCCTTGAAAGGCGAGCGAGAGCGTCCTTCCGGGTGCATTGCACTGAGTCGAGTGCTCGCTCGGGACTTTGCTCTCGGGGCCAAGGCAAGAGGGCGTGCTTGCCCGCAGAACCGAGAACACGCTGTTGGGCAGAGCTGCAGCTGACCGCTGGAGTTCAGCTCTCGCCGGACGGCAGAAGGCGAAGAACGAAGCCGCTTGCGAGCGGCGCAGTGCAGCGAAGAGCTCTCCGAATTCGCCGCTAGCTCCACGGTCCTTCTCAGCTGCGAGTAGCAGCGCTCGCAGTACACAGAGCTTCGCAAGGCCCGAAGAGCCGGAGGGAAGTATCGCACACGCAAATGTGCCAGGACAGAGACGTGTTCTACGGTGTCCCCTCTCGTCGTGCAGTTTGTGCCTCTGCTGCTTCTGCTGTCAGGAATCGCTCCTTGAAAGGCGAGCGAGAGCGTCCTTCCGGGTGCATTGCACTGAGTCGAGTGCTCGCTCGGGACTTTGCTCTCGGGGCCAAGGCAAGAGGGCGTGCTTGCCCGCAGAACCGAGAACACGCTGTTGGGCAGAGCTGCAGCTGACCGCTGGAGTTCAGCTCTCGCCGGACGGCAGAAGGCGAAGAACGAAGGCGGTTGCGAGCGGCGCAGTGCAGCGAAGAGCTCTCCGAATTCGCCGCTAGCTCCACGGTCCTTCTCAGCTGCGAGTAGCTGCTCTCGCAGTACACAGAGCTTCGCAAGGCCCGAAGAGCCGGAGGGAAGTATCGCACACGCAAATGTGCCGGGACAGAGACGTGTTCTACGTTGTCCCTTCCCGTCGTGCAGTTTGTGCCTCTGCTGCTTCTGCTGTCAGGAATCGCTCCTTGAAAGGCGAGCGAGAGCGTCCTTCCGGGTGCATTGCACTGAGTCGAGTGCTCGCTCGGGACTTTGCTCTCGCGGCCAAGGCAAGAGGGCGTGCTTGCCCGCAGAACCGAGAACACGCTGTTGGGCAGAGCTGCAACTGACCGCTGGAGTTCAGCTCTCGCCGGACGGCAGAAGGCGAAGAACGAAGCCGCTTGCGAGCGGCGCAGTGCAGCGAAGAGCTCTCCGAATTCGCCGCTAGCTCCACGGTCCTTCTCAGCTGCGAGTAGCAGCGCTCGCAGTACACAGAGCTTCGCAAGGCCCGAAGAGCCGGAGGGAAGTATCGCACACGCAAATGTGCCGGGACAGAGACGTGTTCTACGTTGTCCCCTCTCGTCGTGCAGTTTGTGCCTCTGCTGCTTCTGCTGTTAGGAATCGCTCCTTGAAAGGCGAGCGAGAGCGTCCTTCCGGGTGCATTGCACTGAGTCGAGTGCTCGCTCGGGACTTCGCTCTCGCGGCCAAGGCAAGAGGGCGTGCTTGCCCGCAGAACCGAGAACACGCTGTTGGGCAGAGCTGCAGCTGACCGCTGGAGTTCAGCTCTCGCCGGACGGCAGAAGGCGAAGAACGAAGCCGCTTGCGAGCGGCGCAGTGCAGCGAAGAGCTCTCCGAATTCGCCGCTAGCTCCACGGTCCTTCTCAGCTGCGAGTAGCAGCGCTCGCAGTACACAGAGCTTCGCAAGGCCCGAAGAGCCGGAGGGAAGTATCGCACACGCAAATGTGCCGGGACAGAGACGTGTTCTACGTTGTCCCCTCTCGTCGTGCAGTTTGTGCCTCTGCTGCTTCTGCTGTTAGGAATCGCTCCTTGAAAGGCGAGCGAGAGCGTCCTTCCGGGTGCATTGCACTGAGTCGAGTGCTCGCTCGGGACTTCGCTCTCCCGGCCAAGGCAAGAGGGCGTGCTTGCCCGCAGAACCGAGAACACGCTGTTGGGCAGAGCTGCAGCTGACCGCTGGAGTTCAGCTCTCGCCGGACGGCAGAAGGCGAAGAACGAAGCCGCTTGCGAGCGGCGCAGTGCAGCGAAGAGCTCTCCGAATTCGCCGCTAGCTCCACGGTCCTTCTCAGCTGCGAGTAGCAGCGCTCGCAGTACACAGAGCTTCGCAAGGCCCGAAGAGCCGGAAGGGAAGTATCGCACACGCAAATGTGCCGGGACAGAGACGTGTTCTACGTTGTCCCCTCTCGTCGTGCAGTTTGTGCCTCTGCTGCTTCTGCTGTTAGGAATCGCTCCTTGAAAGGCGAGCGAGAGCGTCCTTCCGGGTGCATTGCACTGAGTCGAGTGCTCGCTCGGGACTTCGCTCTCGCGGCCAAGGCAAGAGGGCGTGCTTGCCCGCAGAACCGAGAACACGCTGTTGGGCAGAGCTGCAGCTGACCGCTGGAGTTCAGCTCTCGCCGGACGGCAGAAGGCGAAGAACGAAGCCGCTTGCGAGCGGCGCAGTGCAGCGAAGAGCTCTCCGAATTCGCCGCTAGCTCCACGGTCCTTCTCAGCTGCGAGTAGCAGCGCTCGCAGTACACAGAGCTTCGCAAGGCCCGAAGAGCCGGAGGGAAGTATCGCACACGAAAATGTGCCGGGACAGAGACGTGTTCTGCGTTGTCCCTTCTCGTCGTGCAGTTTGTGCCTCTGCTGCTTCTGCTGTTAGGAATCGCTCCTTGAAAGGCGAGCGAGAGCGTCCTTCCGGGTGCATTGCACTGAGTCGAGTGCTCGCTCGGGACTTCGCTCTCGCGGCCAAGGCAAGAGGGCGTGCTTGCCCGCAGAACCGAGAACACGCTGTTGGGCAGAGCTGCAGCTGACCGCTGGAGTTCAGCCTTCGCCGGACGGCAGAAGGCGAAGAACGAAGCCGCTTGCGAGCGGCGCAGTGCAGCGAAGAGCTCTCCGAATTCGCCGCTAGCTCCACGGTCCTTCTCAGCTGCGAGTAGCAGCGCTCGCAGTACACAGAGCTTCGCAAGGCCCGAAGAGCCGGAGGGAAGTATCGCACACGCAAATGTGCCGGGACAGAGACGTGTTCTACGTTGTCCCCTCTCGTCGTGCAGTTTGTGCCTCTGCTGCTTCTGCTGTTAGGAATCGCTCCTTGAAAGGCGAGCGAGAGCGTCCTTCCGGGTGCATTGCACTGAGTCGAGTGCTCGCTCGGGACTTTGCTCTCGGGGCCAAGGCAAGAGGGCTTGCTTGCCCGCAGAACCGAGAACACGCTGTTGGGCAGAGCTGCAACTGACCGCTGGAGTTCAGCTCTCGCCGGACGGCAGAAGGCGAAGAACGAAGGCGCTTGCGAGCGGCGCAGTGCAGCGAAGAGCTCTCCGAATTCGCCGCTAGCTCCACGGTCCTTCTCAGCTGCGAGTAGCTGCTCTCGCAGTACACAGAGCTTCGCAAGGCCCGAAGAGCCGGAGGGAAGTATCGCACACGCAAATGTGCCGGGACAGAGACGTGTTCTACGTTGTCCCCTCTCGTCGTGCACTTTGTGCCTCTGCTGCTTCTGCTGTTAGGAATCGCTCCTTGAAAGGCGAGCGGGAGCGTCCTTCCGGGTGCATTGCACTGAGTCGAGTGCTCGCTCGGGACTTCGCTCTCGCGGCCAAGGCAAGAGGGCGTGCTTGCCCGCAGAACCGAGAACACGCTGTTGGGCAGAGCTGCAACTGACCGCTGGAGTTCAGCTCTCGCCGGACGGCAGAAGGCGAAGAACGAAGGCGCTTGCGAGCGGCGCAGTGCAGCGAAGAGCTCTCCGAATTCGCCGCTAGCTCCACGGTCCTTCTCAGCTGCGAGTAGCTGCTCTCGCAGTACACAGAGCTTCGCAAGGCCCGAAGAGCCGGAGGGAAGTATCGCACACGCAAATGTGCCGGGACAGAGACTTGTTCTGCGTTGTCCCCTCTCGTCGTGCAGTTTGTGCCTCTGCTGCTTCTGCTGTTAGGAATCGCTCCTTGAAAGGCGAGCGAGAGCGTCCTTCCGGGTGCATTGCACTGAGTCGAGTGCTCGCTCGGGACTTTGCTCTCGGGGCCAAGGCAAGAGGGCGTGCTTGCCCGCAGAACCGAGAACACGCTGTTGGGCAGAGCTGCAACTGACCGCTGGAGTTCAGCTCTCGCCGGACGGCAGAAGGCGAAGAACGAAGGCGCTTGCGAGCGGCGCAGTGCAGCGAAGAGCTCTCCGAATTCGCCGCTAGCTCCACGGTCCTTCTCAGCTGCGAGTAGCAGCGCTCGCAGTACACAGAGCTTCGCAAGGCCCGAAGAGCCGGAGGGAAGTATCGCACACGGAAATGTGCCGGGACAGAGACGTGGTCTGCGTTGTCCCTTCTCGTCGTGCAGTTTGTGCCTCTGCTGCTTCTGCTGTCAGGAATCGCTCCTTGAAAGGCGAGCGAGAGCGTCCTTCCGGGTGCATTGCACTGAGTCGAGTGCTCGCTCGGGACTTTGCTCTCGGGGCCAAGGCAAGAGGGCGTGCTTGCCCGCAGAACCGAGAACACGCTGTTGGGCAGAGCTGCAGCTGACCGCTGGAGTTCAGCTCTCGCCGGACGGCAGAAGGCGAAGAACGAAGCCGCTTGCGAGCGGCGCAGTGCAGCGAAGAGCTCTCCGAATTCGCCGCTAGCTCCACGGTCCTTCTCAGCTGCGAGTAGCTGCTCTCGCAGTACACAGAGCTTCGCAAGGCCCGAAGAGCCGGAGGGAAGTATCGCACACGCAAATGTGCCGGGACAGAGACGTGTTCTACGTTGTCCCCTCTCGTCGTGCAGTTTGTGCCTCTGCTGCTTCTGCTGTTAGGAATCGCTCCTTGAAAGGCGAGCGGGAGCGTCCTTCCGGGTGCATTGCACTGAGTCGAGTGCTCGCTCGGGACTTCGCTCTCGCGGCCAAGGCAAGAGGGCGTGCTTGCCCGCAGAACCGAGAACACGCTGTTGGGCAGAGCTGCAACTGACCGCTGGAGTTCAGCTCTCGCCGGACGGCAGAAGGCGAAGAACGAAGCCGCTTGCGAGCGGCGCAGTGCAGCGAAGAGCTCTCCGAATTCGCCGCTAGCTCCACGGTCCTTCTCAGCTGCGAGTAGCTGCTCTCGCAGTACACAGAGCTTCGCAAGGCCCGAAGAGCCGGAGGGAAGTATCGCACACGCAAATGTGCCGGGACAGAGACTTGTTCTGCGTTGTCCCCTCTCGTCGTGCAGTTTGTGCCTCTGCTGCTTCTGCTGTTAGGAATCGCTCCTTGAAAGGCGAGCGAGAGCGTCCTTCCGGGTGCATTGCACTGAGTCGAGTGCTCGCTCGGGACTTTGCTCTCGGGGCCAAGGCAAGAGGGCGTGCTTGCCCGCAGAACCGAGAACACGCTGTTGGGCAGAGCTGCAACTGACCGCTGGAGTTCAGCTCTCGCCGGACGGCAGAAGGCGAAGAACGAAGCCGCTTGCGAGCGGCGCAGTGCAGCGAAGAGCTCTCCGAATTCGCCGCTAGCTCCACGGTCCTTCTCAGCTGCGAGTAGCAGCGCTCGCAGTACACAGAGCTTCGCAAGGCCCGAAGAGCCGGAGGGAAGTATCGCACACGGAAATGTGCCGGGACAGAGACGTGGTCTGCGTTGTCCCTTCTCGTCGTGCAGTTTGTGCCTCTGCTGCTTCTGCTGTCAGGAATCGCTCCTTGAAAGGCGAGCGAGAGCGTCCTTCCGGGTGCATTGCACTGAGTCGAGTGCTCGCTCGGGACTTTGCTCTCGGGGCCAAGGCAAGAGGGCGTGCTTGCCCGCAGAACCGAGAACACGCTGTTGGGCAGAGCTGCAGCTGACCGCTGGAGTTCAGCTCTCGCCGGACGGCAGAAGGCGAAGAACGAAGCCGCTTGCGAGCGGCGCAGTGCAGCGAAGAGCTCTCCGAATTCGCCGCTAGCTCCACGGTCCTTCTCAGCTGCGAGTAGCTGCTCTCGCAGTACACAGAGCTTCGCAAGGCCCGAAGACCCGGAGGGAAGTATCGCACACGCAAATGTGCCGGGACAGAGACGTGTTCTACGGTGTCCCCTCTCGTCGTGCAGTTTGTGCCTCTGCTGCTTCTGCTGTCAGGAATCGCTCCTTGAAAGGCGAGCGAGAGCGTCCTTCCGGGTGCATTGCACTGAGTCGAGTGCTCGCTCGGGACTTTGCTCTCGGGGCCAAGGCAAGAGGGCGTGCTTGCCCGCAGAACCGAGAACACGCTGTTGGGCAGAGCTGCAGCTGACCGCTGGAGTTCAGCTCTCGCCGGACGGCAGAAGGCGAAGAACGAAGCCGCTTGCGAGCGGCGCAGTGCAGCGAAGAGCTCTCCGAATTCGCCGCTAGCTCCACGGTCCTTCTCAGCTGCGAGTAGCAGCGCTCGCAGTACACAGAGCTTCGCAAGGCCCGAAGAGCCGGAGGGAAGTATCGCACACGCAAATGTGCCAGGACAGAGACGTGTTCTACGGTGTCCCCTCTCGTCGTGCAGTTTGTGCCTCTGCTGCTTCTGCTGTCAGGAATCGCTCCTTGAAAGGCGAGCGAGAGCGTCCTTCCGGGTGCATTGCACTGAGTCGAGTGCTCGCTCGGGACTTTGCTCTCGGGGCCAAGGCAAGAGGGCGTGCTTGCCCGCAGAACCGAGAACACGCTGTTGGGCAGAGCTGCAGCTGACCGCTGGAGTTCAGCTCTCGCCGGACGGCAGAAGGCGAAGAACGAAGGCGGTTGCGAGCGGCGCAGTGCAGCGAAGAGCTCTCCGAATTCGCCGCTAGCTCCACGGTCCTTCTCAGCTGCGAGTAGCTGCTCTCGCAGTACACAGAGCTTCGCAAGGCCCGAAGAGCCGGAGGGAAGTATCGCACACGCAAATGTGCCGGGACAGAGACGTGTTCTACGTTGTCCCTTCCCGTCGTGCAGTTTGTGCCTCTGCTGCTTCTGCTGTCAGGAATCGCTCCTTGAAAGGCGAGCGAGAGCGTCCTTCCGGGTGCATTGCACTGAGTCGAGTGCTCGCTCGGGACTTTGCTCTCGCGGCCAAGGCAAGAGGGCGTGCTTGCCCGCAGAACCGAGAACACGCTGTTGGGCAGAGCTGCAACTGACCGCTGGAGTTCAGCTCTCGCCGGACGGCAGAAGGCGAAGAACGAAGCCGCTTGCGAGCGGCGCAGTGCAGCGAAGAGCTCTCCGAATTCGCCGCTAGCTCCACGGTCCTTCTCAGCTGCGAGTAGCTGCTCTCGCAGTACACAGAGCTTCGCAAGGCCCGAAGAGCCGGAGGGAAGTATCGCACACGCAAATGTGCCGGGACAGAGACGTGTTCTACGTTGTCCCCTCTCGTCGTGCAGTTTGTGCCTCTGCTGCTTCTGCTGTTAGGAATCGCTCCTTGAAAGGCGAGCGAGAGCGTCCTTCCGGGTGCATTGCACTGAGTCGAGTGCTCGCTCGGGACTTTGCTCTCGCGGCCAAGGCAAGAGGGCGTGCTTGCCCGCAGAACCGAGAACACGCTGTTGGGCAGAGCTGCAACTGACCGCTGGAGTTCAGCTCTCGCCGGACGGCAGAAGGCGAAGAACGAAGCCGCTTGCGAGCGGCGCAGTGCAGCGAAGAGCTCTCCGAATTCGCCGCTAGCTCCACGGTCCTTCTCAGCTGCGAGTAGCTGCTCTCGCAGTACACAGAGCTTCGCAAGGCCCGAAGACCCGGAGGGAAGTATCGCACACGCAAATGTGCCGGGACAGAGACGTGTTCTACGTTGTCCCCTCTCGTCGTGCAGTTTGTGCCTCTGCTGCTTCTGCTGTTAGGAATCGCTCCTTGAAAGGCGAGCGAGAGCGTCCTTCCGGGTGCATTGCACTGAGTCGAGTGCTCGCTCGGGACTTCGCTCTCGCGGCCAAGGCAAGAGGGCGTGCTTGCCCGCAGAACCGAGAACACGCTGTTGGGCAGAGCTGCAACTGACCGCTGGAGTTCAGCTCTCGCCGGACGGCAGAAGGCGAAGAACGAAGGCGCTTGCGAGCGGCGCAGTGCAGCGAAGAGCTCTCCGAATTCGCCGCTAGCTCCACGGTCCTTCTCAGCTGCGAGTAGCTGCTCTCGCAGTACACAGAGCTTCGCAAGGCCCGAAGACCCGGAGGGAAGTATCGCACACGCAAATGTGCCGGGACAGAGACTTGTTCTGCGTTGTCCCCTCTCGTCGTGCAGTTTGTGCCTCTGCTGCTTCTGCTGTTAGGAATCGCTCCTTGAAAGACGAGCGAGAGCGTCCTTCCGGGTGCATTGCACTGAGTCGAGTGCTCGCTCGGGACTTTGCTCTCGGGGCCAAGGCAAGAGGGCGTGCTTGCCCGCAGAACCGAGAACACGCTGTTGGGCAGAGCTGCAGCTGACCGCTGGAGTTCAGCTCTCGCCGGACGGCAGAAGGCGAAGAACGAAGGCGCTTGCGAGCGGCGCAGTGCAGCGAAGAGCTCTCCGAATTCGCCGCTAGCTCCACGGTCCTTCTCAGCTGCGAGTAGCAGCGCTCGCAGTACACAGAGCTTCGCAAGGCCCGAAGAGCCGGAGGGAAGTATCGCACACGCAAATGTGCCGGGACAGAGACGTGTTCTACGTTGTCCCCTCTCGTCGTGCAGTTTGTGCCTCTGCTGCTTCTGCTGTTAGGAATCGCTCCTTGAAAGGCGAGCGAGAGCGTCCTTCCGGGTGCATTGCACTGAGTCGAGTGCTCGCTCGGGACTTCGCTCTCGCGGCCAAGGCAAGAGGGCGTGCTTGCCCGCAGAACCGAGAACACGCTGTTGGGCAGAGCTGCAGCTGACCGCTGGAGTTCAGCTCTCGCCGGACGGCAGAAGGCGAAGAACGAAGCCGCTTGCGAGCGGCGCAGTGCAGCGAAGAGCTCTCCGAATTCGCCGCTAGCTCCACGGTCCTTCTCAGCTGCGAGTAGCAGCGCTCGCAGTACACAGAGCTTCGCAAGGCCCGAAGAGCCGGAGGGAAGTATCGCACACGCAAATGTGCCGGGACAGAGACGTGTTCTACGTTGTCCCCTCTCGTCGTGCAGTTTGTGCCTCTGCTGCTTCTGCTGTTAGGAATCGCTCCTTGAAAGGCGAGCGAGAGCGTCCTTCCGGGTGCATTGCACTGAGTCGAGTGCTCGCTCGGGACTTCGCTCTCGCGGCCAAGGCAAGAGGGCGTGCTTGCCCGCAGAACCGAGAACACGCTGTTGGGCAGAGCTGCAGCTGACCGCTGGAGTTCAGCTCTCGCCGGACGGCAGAAGGCGAAGAACGAAGCCGCTTGCGAGCGGCGCAGTGCAGCGAAGAGCTCTCCGAATTCGCCGCTAGCTCCACGGTCCTTCTCAGCTGCGAGTAGCAGCGCTCGCAGTACACAGAGCTTCGCAAGGCCCGAAGAGCCGGAGGGAAGTATCGCACACGCAAATGTGCCGGGACAGAGACGTGTTCTACGTTGTCCCCTCTCGTCGTGCAGTTTGTGCCTCTGCTGCTTCTGCTGTTAGGAATCGCTCCTTGAAAGGCGAGCGAGAGCGTCCTTCCGGGTGCATTGCACTGAGTCGAGTGCTCGCTCGGGACTTCGCTCTCGCGGCCAAGGCAAGAGGGCGTGCTTGCCCGCAGAACCGAGAACACGCTGTTGGGCAGAGCTGCAGCTGACCGCTGGAGTTCAGCTCTCGCCGGACGGCAGAAGGCGAAGAACGAAGCCGCTTGCGAGCGGCGCAGTGCAGCGAAGAGCTCTCCGAATTCGCCGCTAGCTCCACGGTCCTTCTCAGCTGCGAGTAGCAGCGCTCGCAGTACACAGAGCTTCGCAAGGCCCGAAGAGCCGGAAGGGAAGTATCGCACACGCAAATGTGCCGGGACAGAGACGTGTTCTACGTTGTCCCCTCTCGTCGTGCAGTTTGTGCCTCTGCTGCTTCTGCTGTTAGGAATCGCTCCTTGAAAGGCGAGCGAGAGCGTCCTTCCGGGTGCATTGCACTGAGTCGAGTGCTCGCTCGGGACTTCGCTCTCGCGGCCAAGGCAAGAGGGCGTGCTTGCCCGCAGAACCGAGAACACGCTGTTGGGCAGAGCTGCAGCTGACCGCTGGAGTTCAGCTCTCGCCGGACGGCAGAAGGCGAAGAACGAAGCCGCTTGCGAGCGGCGCAGTGCAGCGAAGAGCTCTCCGAATTCGCCGCTAGCTCCACGGTCCTTCTCAGCTGCGAGTAGCAGCGCTCGCAGTACACAGAGCTTCGCAAGGCCCGAAGAGCCGGAGGGAAGTATCGCACACGGAAATGTGCCGGGACAGAGACGTGGTCTGCGTTGTCCCTTCTCGTCGTGCAGTTTGTGCCTCTGCTGCTTCTGCTGTCAGGAATCGCTCCTTGAAAGGCGAGCGAGAGCGTCCTTCCGGGTGCATTGCACTGAGTCGAGTGCTCGCTCGGGACTTTGCTCTCGGGGCCAAGGCAAGAGGGCGTGCTTGCCCGCAGAACCGAGAACACGCTGTTGGGCAGAGCTGCAGCTGACCGCTGGAGTTCAGCTCTCGCCGGACGGCAGAAGGCGAAGAACGAAGCCGCTTGCGAGCGGCGCAGTGCAGCGAAGAGCTCTCCGAATTCGCCGCTAGCTCCACGGTCCTTCTCAGCTGCGAGTAGCTGCTCTCGCAGTACACAGAGCTTCGCAAGGCCCGAAGAGCCGGAGGGAAGTATCGCACACGCAAATGTGCCGGGACAGAGACGTGTTCTACGTTGTCCCCTCTCGTCGTGCAGTTTGTGCCTCTGCTGCTTCTGCTGTTAGGAATCGCTCCTTGAAAGGCGAGCGGGAGCGTCCTTCCGGGTGCATTGCACTGAGTCGAGTGCTCGCTCGGGACTTCGCTCTCGCGGCCAAGGCAAGAGGGCGTGCTTGCCCGCAGAACCGAGAACACGCTGTTGGGCAGAGCTGCAACTGACCGCTGGAGTTCAGCTCTCGCCGGACGGCAGAAGGCGAAGAACGAAGGCGCTTGCGAGCGGCGCAGTGCAGCGAAGAGCTCTCCGAATTCGCCGCTAGCTCCACGGTCCTTCTCAGCTGCGAGTAGCTGCTCTCGCAGTACACAGAGCTTCGCAAGGCCCGAAGAGCCGGAGGGAAGTATCGCACACGCAAATGTGCCGGGACAGAGACTTGTTCTGCGTTGTCCCCTCTCGTCGTGCAGTTTGTGCCTCTGCTGCTTCTGCTGTTAGGAATCGCTCCTTGAAAGACGAGCGAGAGCGTCCTTCCGGG
Source organism: Sturnus vulgaris (assembly GCF_052056855.1). Taxonomy (NCBI): domain Eukaryota; kingdom Metazoa; phylum Chordata; class Aves; order Passeriformes; family Sturnidae; genus Sturnus; species Sturnus vulgaris. Next base: position 24,130 of record NW_028276243.1, read on the forward strand.
TGCATTGCACTGAGTCGAGTGCTCGCTCGGGACTTTGCTCTCGGGGCCAAGGCAAGAGGGCGTGCTTGCCCGCAGAACCGAGAACACGCTGTTGGGCAGAGCTGCAGCTGACCGCTGGAGTTCAGCTCTCGCCGGACGGCAGAAGGCGAAGAACGAAGGCGCTTGCGAGCGGCGCAGTGCAGCGAAGAGCTCTCCGAATTCGCCGCTAGCTCCACGGTCCTTCTCAGCTGCGAGTAGCAGCGCTCGCAGTACACAGAGCTTCGCAAGGCCCGAAGAGCCGGAGGGAAGTATCGCACACGCAAATGTGCCGGGACAGAGACGTGTTCTACGTTGTCCCCTCTCGTCGTGCAGTTTGTGCCTCTGCTGCTTCTGCTGTTAGGAATCGCTCCTTGAAAGGCGAGCGAGAGCGTCCTTCCGGGTGCATTGCACTGAGTCGAGTGCTCGCTCGGGACTTCGCTCTCGCGGCCAAGGCAAGAGGGCGTGCTTGCCCGCAGAACCGAGAACACGCTGTTGGGCAGAGCTGCAGCTGACCGCTGGAGTTCAGCTCTCGCCGGACGGCAGAAGGCGAAGAACGAAGCCGCTTGCGAGCGGCGCAGTGCAGCGAAGAGCTCTCCGAATTCGCCGCTAGCTCCACGGTCCTTCTCAGCTGCGAGTAGCAGCGCTCGCAGTACACAGAGCTTCGCAAGGCCCGAAGAGCCGGAGGGAAGTATCGCACACGCAAATGTGCCGGGACAGAGACGTGTTCTACGTTGTCCCCTCTCGTCGTGCAGTTTGTGCCTCTGCTGCTTCTGCTGTTAGGAATCGCTCCTTGAAAGGCGAGCGAGAGCGTCCTTCCGGGTGCATTGCACTGAGTCGAGTGCTCGCTCGGGACTTCGCTCTCGCGGCCAAGGCAAGAGGGCGTGCTTGCCCGCAGAACCGAGAACACGCTGTTGGGCAGAGCTGCAGCTGACCGCTGGAGTTCAGCTCTCGCCGGACGGCAGAAGGCGAAGAACGAAGCCGCTTGCGAGCGGCGCAGTGCAGCGAAGAGCTCTCCGAATTCGCCGCTAGCTCCACGGTCCTTCTCAGCTGCGAGTAGCAGCGCTCGCAGTACACAGAGCTTCGCAAGGCCCGAAGAGCCGGAGGGAAGTATCGCACACGCAAATGTGCCGGGACAGAGACGTGTTCTACGTTGTCCCCTCTCGTCGTGCAGTTTGTGCCTCTGCTGCTTCTGCTGTTAGGAATCGCTCCTTGAAAGGCGAGCGAGAGCGTCCTTCCGGGTGCATTGCACTGAGTCGAGTGCTCGCTCGGGACTTCGCTCTCGCGGCCAAGGCAAGAGGGCGTGCTTGCCCGCAGAACCGAGAACACGCTGTTGGGCAGAGCTGCAGCTGACCGCTGGAGTTCAGCTCTCGCCGGACGGCAGAAGGCGAAGAACGAAGCCGCTTGCGAGCGGCGCAGTGCAGCGAAGAGCTCTCCGAATTCGCCGCTAGCTCCACGGTCCTTCTCAGCTGCGAGTAGCAGCGCTCGCAGTACACAGAGCTTCGCAAGGCCCGAAGAGCCGGAAGGGAAGTATCGCACACGCAAATGTGCCGGGACAGAGACGTGTTCTACGTTGTCCCCTCTCGTCGTGCAGTTTGTGCCTCTGCTGCTTCTGCTGTTAGGAATCGCTCCTTGAAAGGCGAGCGAGAGCGTCCTTCCGGGTGCATTGCACTGAGTCGAGTGCTCGCTCGGGACTTCGCTCTCGCGGCCAAGGCAAGAGGGCGTGCTTGCCCGCAGAACCGAGAACACGCTGTTGGGCAGAGCTGCAGCTGACCGCTGGAGTTCAGCTCTCGCCGGACGGCAGAAGGCGAAGAACGAAGCCGCTTGCGAGCGGCGCAGTGCAGCGAAGAGCTCTCCGAATTCGCCGCTAGCTCCACGGTCCTTCTCAGCTGCGAGTAGCAGCGCTCGCAGTACACAGAGCTTCGCAAGGCCCGAAGAGCCGGAGGGAAGTATCGCACACGAAAATGTGCCGGGACAGAGACGTGTTCTGCGTTGTCCCTTCTCGTCGTGCAGTTTGTGCCTCTGCTGCTTCTGCTGTTAGGAATCGCTCCTTGAAAGGCGAGCGAGAGCGTCCTTCCGGGTGCATTGCACTGAGTCGAGTGCTCGCTCGGGACTTCGCTCTCGCGGCCAAGGCAAGAGGGCGTGCTTGCCCGCAGAACCGAGAACACGCTGTTGGGCAGAGCTGCAACTGACCGCTGGAGTTCAGCTCTCGCCGGACGGCAGAAGGCGAAGAACGAAGCCGCTTGCGAGCGGCGCAGTGCAGCGAAGAGCTCTCCGAATTCGCCGCTAGCTCCACGGTCCTTCTCAGCTGCGAGTAGCAGCGCTCGCAGTACACAGAGCTTCGCAAGGCCCGAAGAGCCGGAGGGAAGTATCGCACACGCAAATGTGCCGGGACAGAGACGTGTTCTACGTTGTCCCCTCTCGTCGTGCAGTTTGTGCCTCTGCTGCTTCTGCTGTTAGGAATCGCTCCTTGAAAGGCGAGCGAGAGCGTCCTTCCGGGTGCATTGCACTGAGTCGAGTGCTCGCTCGGGACTTTGCTCTCGCGGCCAAGGCAAGAGGGCGTGCTTGCCCGCAGAACCGAGAACACGCTGTTGGGCAGAGCTGCAGCTGACCGCTGGAGTTCAGCTCTCGCCGGACGGCAGAAGGCGAAGAACGAAGCCGCTTGCGAGCGGCGCAGTGCAGCGAAGAGCTCTCCGAATTCGCCGCTAGCTCCACGGTCCTTCTCAGCTGCGAGTAGCTGCTCTCGCAGTACACAGAGCTTCGCAAGGCCCGAAGAGCCGGAGGGAAGTATCGCACACGCAAATGTGCCGGGACAGAGACGTGTTCTACGTTGTCCCCTCTCGTCGTGCAGTTTGTGCCTCTGCTGCTTCTGCTGTTAGGAATCGCTCCTTGAAAGGCGAGCGGGAGCGTCCTTCCGGGTGCATTGCACTGAGTCGAGTGCTCGCTCGGGACTTCGCTCTCGCGGCCAAGGCAAGAGGGCGTGCTTGCCCGCAGAACCGAGAACACGCTGTTGGGCAGAGCTGCAGCTGACCGCTGGAGTTCAGCTCTCGCCGGACGGCAGAAGGCGAAGAACGAAGGCCGCTTGCGAGCGGCGCAGTGCAGCGAAGAGCTCTCCGAATTCGCCGCTAGCTCCACGGTCCTTCTCAGCTGCGAGTAGCTGCTCTCGCAGTACACAGAGCTTCGCAAGGCCCGAAGAGCCGGAGGGAAGTATCGCACACGCAAATGTGCCGGGACAGAGACTTGTTCTACGTTGTCCCCTCTCGTCGTGCAGTTTGTGCCTCTGCTGCTTCTGCTGTTAGGAATCGCTCCTTGAAAGGCGAGCGAGAGCGTCCTTCCGGGTGCATTGCACTGAGTCGAGTGCTCGCTCGGGACTTTGCTCTCGGGCCAAGGCAAGAGGGCGTGCTTGCCCGCAGAACCGAGAACACGCTGTTGGGCAGAGCTGCAACTGACCGCTGGAGTTCAGCTCTCGCCGGACGGCAGAAGGCGAAGAACGAAGGCCGCTTGCGAGCGGCGCAGTGCAGCGAAGAGCTCTCCGAATTCGCCGCTAGCTCCACGGTCCTTCTCAGCTGCGAGTAGCAGCGCTCGCAGTACACAGAGCTTCGCAAGGCCCGAAGAGCCGGAGGGAAGTATCGCACACGCAAATGTGCCGGGACAGAGACGTGTTCTACGTTGTCCCCTCTCGTCGTGCAGTTTGTGCCTCTGCTGCTTCTGCTGTCAGGAATCGCTCCTTGAAAGGCGAGCGAGAGCGTCCTTCCGGGTGCATTGCACTGAGTCGAGTGCTCGCTCGGGACTTTGCTCTCGCGGCCAAGGCAAGAGGGCGTGCTTGCCCGCAGAACCGAGAACACGCTGTTGGGCAGAGCTGCAGCTGACCGCTGGAGTTCAGCTCTCGCCGGACGGCAGAAGGCGAAGAACGAAGCCGCTTGCGAGCGGCGCAGTGCAGCGAAGAGCTCTCCGAATTCGCCGCTAGCTCCACGGTCCTTCTCAGCTGCGAGTAGCTGCTCTCGCAGTACACAGAGCTTCGCAAGGCCCGAAGAGCCGGAGGGAAGTATCGCACACGCAAATGTGCCGGGACAGAGACGTGTTCTACGTTGTCCCCTCTCGTCGTGCAGTTTGTGCCTCTGCTGCTTCTGCTGTTAGGAATCGCTCCTTGAAAGGCGAGCGGGAGCGTCCTTCCGGGTGCATTGCACTGAGTCGAGTGCTCGCTCGGGACTTCGCTCTCGCGGCCAAGGCAAGAGGGCGTGCTTGGCCCGCAGAACCGAGAACACGCTGTTGGGCAGAGCTGCAGCTGACCGCTGGAGTTCAGCTCTCGCCGGACGGCAGAAGGCGAAGAACGAAGCCGCTTGCGAGCGGCGCAGTGCAGCGAAGAGCTCTCCGAATTCGCCGCTAGCTCCACGGTCCTTCTCAGCTGCGAGTAGCAGCGCTCGCAGTACACAGAGCTTCGCAAGGCCCGAAGAGCCGGAGGGAAGTATCGCACACGCAAATGTGCCGGGACAGAGACGTGTTCTACGGTGTCCCCTCTCGTCGTGCAGTTTGTGCCTCTGCTGCTTCTGCTGTAGGAATCGCTCCTTGAAAGGCGAGCGAGAGCGTCCTTCCGGGTGCATTGCACTGAGTCGAGTGCTCGCTCGGGACTTCGCTCTCGCGGCCAAGGCAAGAGGGCGTGCTTGCCCGCAGAACCGAGAACACGCTGTTGGGCAGAGCTGCAGCTGACCGCTGAGTTCAGCTCTCGCCGGACGGCAGAAGGCGAAGAACGAAGCGCTTGCGAGCGGCGCAGTGCAGCGAAGAGCTCTCCGAATTCGCCGCTAGCTCCACGGTCCTTCTCAGCTGCGAGTAGCAGCTCTCGCAGTACACAGAGCTTCGCAAGGCCCGAAGAGCCGGAGGGAAGTATCGCACACGCAAATGTGCCGGGACAGAGACGTGTTCTACGTTGTCCCCTCTCGTCGTGCAGTTTGTGCCTCTGCTGCTTCTGCTGTTAGGAATCGCTCCTTGAAAGGCGAGCGAGAGCGTCCTTCCGGGTGCATTGCACTGAGTCGAGTGCTCGCTCGGGACTTCGCTCTCGCGGCCAAGGCAAGAGGGCGTGCTTGCCCGGCAGAACCGAGAACACGCTGTTGGGCAGAGCTGCAGCTGACCGCTGGAGTTCAGCTCTCGCCGGACGGCAGAAGGCGAAGAACGAAGCCGCTTGCGAGCGGCGCAGTGCAGCGAAGAGCTCTCCGAATTCGCCGCTAGCTCCACGGTCCTTCTCAGCTGCGAGTAGCTGCTCTCGCAGTACACAGAGCTTCGCAAGGCCCGAAGAGCCGGAGGGAAGTATCGCACACGCAAATGTGCCGGGACAGAGACGTGTTCTACGTTGTCCCCTCTCGTCGTGCAGTTTGTGCCTCTGCTGCTTCTGCTGTTAGGAATCGCTCCTTGAAAGGCGAGCGAGAGCGTCCTTCCGGGTGCATTGCACTGAGTCGAGTGCTCGCTCGGACTTCGCTCTCGCGGCCAAGGCAAGAGGGCGTGCTTGCCCGCAGAACCGAGAACACGCTGTTGGGCAGAGCTGCAGCTGACCGCTGGAGTTCAGCTCTCGCCGGACGGCAGAAGGCGAAGAACGAAGCCGCTTGCGAGCGGCGCAGTGCAGCGAAGAGCTCTCCGAATTCGCCGCTAGCTCCACGGTCCTTCTCAGCTGCGAGTAGCAGCGCTCGCAGTACACAGAGCTTCGCAAGGCCCGAAGAGCCGGAGGGAAGTATCGCACACGCAAATGTGCCGGGACAGAGACGTGTTCTACGTTGTCCCCTCTCGTCGTGCAGTTTGTGCCTCTGCTGCTTCTGCTGTTAGGAATCGCTCCTTGAAAGGCGAGCGAGAGCGTCCTTCCGGGTGCATTGCACTGAGTCGAGTGCTCGCTCGGGACTTCGCTCTCGCGGCCAAGGCAAGAGGGCGTGCTTGCCCGCAGAACCGAGAACACGCTGTTGGGCAGAGCTGCAGCTGACCGCTGGAGTTCAGCTCTCGCCGGACGGCAGAAGGCGAAGAACGAAGGCGCTTGCGAGCGGCGCAGTGCAGCGAAGAGCTCTCCGAATTCGCCGCTAGCTCCACGGTCCTTCTCAGCTGCGAGTAGCAGCGCTCGCAGTACACAGAGCTTCGCAAGGCCCGAAGAGCCGGAGGGAAGTATCGCACACGCAAATGTGCCGGGACAGAGACGTGTTCTACGTTGTCCCCTCTCGTCGTGCAGTTTGTGCCTCTGCTGCTTCTGCTGTTAGGAATCGCTCCTTGAAAGGCGAGCGAGAGCGTCCTTCCGGGTGCATTGCACTGAGTCGAGTGCTCGCTCGGGACTTCGCTCTCGCGGCCAAGGCAAGAGGGCGTGCTTGCCCGCAGAACCGAGAACACGCTGTTGGGCAGAGCTGCAGCTGACCGCTGGAGTTCAGCTCTCGCCGGACGGCAGAAGGCGAAGAACGAAGCCGCTTGCGAGCGGCGCAGTGCAGCGAAGAGCTCTCCGAATTCGCCGCTAGCTCCACGGTCCTTCTCAGCTGCGAGTAGCTGCTCTCGCAGTACAAGAGCTTCGCAAGGCCCGAAGAGCCGGAGGGAAGTATCGCACACGCAAATGTGCCGGGACAGAGACTTGTTCTACGTTGTCCCCTCTCGTCGTGCAGTTTGTGCCTCTGCTGCTTCTGCTGTTAGGAATCGCTCCTTGAAAGGCGAGCGAGAGCGTCCTTCCGGGTGCATTGCACTGAGTCGAGTGCTCGCTCGGGACTTCGCTCTCGCGGCCAAGGCAAGAGGGCGTGCTTGCCCGCAGAACCGAGAACACGCTGTTGGGCAGAGCTGCAGCTGACCGCTGGAGTTCAGCTCTCGCCGGACGGCAGAAGGCGAAGAACGAAGCCGCTTGCGAGCGGCGCAGTGCAGCGAAGAGCTCTCCGAATTCGCCGCTAGCTCCACGGTCCTTCTCAGCTGCGAGTAGCAGCGCTCGCAGTACACAGAGCTTCGCAAGGCCCGAAGAGCCGGAGGGAAGTATCGCACACGCAAATGTGCCGGGACAGAGACGTGTTCTACGTTGTCCCCTCTCGTCGTGCAGTTTGTGCCTCTGCTGCTTCTGCTGTTAGGAATCGCTCCTTGAAAGGCGAGCGAGAGCGTCCTTCCGGGTGCATTGCACTGAGTCGAGTGCTCGCTCGGGACTTCGCTCTCGCGGCCAAGGCAAGAGGGCGTGCTTGCCCGCAGAACCGAGAACACGCTGTTGGGCAGAGCTGCAGCTGACCGCTGGAGTTCAGCTCTCGCCGGACGGCAGAAGGCGAAGACCGAAGCCGCTTGCGAGCGGCGCAGTGCAGCGAAGAGCTCTCCGAATTCGCCGCTAGCTCCACGGTCCTTCTCAGCTGCGAGTAGCAGCGCTCGCAGTACACAGAGCTTCGCAAGGCCCGAAGAGCCGGAGGGAAGTATCGCACACGCAAATGTGCCGGGACAGAGACGTGTTCTACGTTGTCCCCTCTCGTCGTGCAGTTTGTGCCTCTGCTGCTTCTGCTGTTAGGAATCGCTCCTTGAAAGGCGAGCGAGAGCGTCCTTCCGGGTGCATTGCACTGAGTCGAGTGCTCGCTCGGGACTTCGCTCTCGCGGCCAAGGCAAGAGGGCGTGCTTGCCCGCAGAACCGAGAACCACGCTGTTGGGCAGAGCTGCAGCTGACCGCTGGAGTTCAGCTCTCGCCGGACGGCAGAAGGCGAAGAACGAAGCCGCTTGCGAGCGGCGCAGTGCAGCGAAGAGCTCTCCGAATTCGCCGCTAGCTCCACGGTCCTTCTCAGCTGCGAGTAGCAGCGCTCGCAGTACACAGAGCTTCGCAAGGCCCGAAGAGCCGGAGGGAAGTATCGCACACGAAAATGTGCCGGGACAGAGACGTGTTCTGCGTTGTCCCTTCTCGTCGTGCAGTTTGTGCCTCTGCTGCTTCGCTGTTAGGAATCGCTCCTTGAAAGGCGAGCAGAGAGCGTCCTTCCGGGTGCATTGCACTGAGTCGAGTGCTCGCTCGGGACTTCGCTCATCGCGGCCAAGGCAAGAGGGCGTGCTTGCCCGCAGAACCGAGAACACGCTGTGGGCAGAGCTGCAGCTGACACGCTGGAGTTCAGCTCTCGCCGGACGGCAGAAGGCGAAGAACGAAGCCGCTTGCGAGCGGCGCAGTGCAGCGAAGAGCTCTCCGAATTCGCCGCCTAGCTCCACGGTCCTTCTCAGCTGCGAGTAGCAGCGCTCGCAGTACACAGAGCTTCGCAAGGCCCGAAGACCGGAGGGAAGTATCGCACACGCAAATGTGCCGGGAGACAGAGACGTAGTTCTACGTTGTCCCCTCTCGTCGTGCAGTTTGTGCCTCTGCTGCTTCTGCTGTTAGGAATCGCTCCTTGAAAGGCGAGCGAGACGTCCTTCCGGGTGCATTGCACTGAGTCGAGTGCTCGCTCGGGACTCTTGCTTCGGGGCCAAGGCAAGAGGGCGTGCTTGCCGGCAGAAAACCGAGAAACACGCTGTTGGGCAGAGCTGCAACTGACCGCTGGGAGTTCAGCTCTCGCGGACGGCAGAAGGCGAAGAACGAAGCCGCTTGCGAGCGGCGCAGTGCAGCGAAGAGCTCTCCGAATTCGCCGCTAGCTCCACGGTCCTTCTCAGCTGCGAGTAGCTGCTCTCGCAGTACACGAGCTTCGCAAGGCCCGAAGAGCCGGAGGGAAGTATCGCACACGCAAATGTGCCGGGACAGGGACGTGTTCTACGTTGTCCCCTCTCGTCGTGCAGTTTGTGCCTCTGCTGCTTCTGCTGTTAGGAATCGCTCCTTGAAAGGCGAGCGGGAGCGTCCTTCCGGGTGCATTGA
>NW_028276245.1:0-32804 GCF_052056855.1 Sturnus vulgaris
GGGGCTTCACCCGCTTGGCTTGCTTGATGGCAGCGCACGTCTCACAGTCATGGATAACTTGGGAAATACTGTCCATGGTTAGATCCACCCCTCGGTCTCGTGCCCACTTATATGTGGCATCTCTGCCCTGATGACCTGAGGCATCATGGGCCCATCGAGCCAGGAACAACTCTCCCTTGTGCTGCCAGTCTAAATCTATCTGCGACACCTCTATCTGTGCAGCCTGATCTACCTGCTCATTGTGTCGGTGTTCCTCATTAGCCCGACTCTTGGGGACATGGGCATCTACGTGACGGACTTTCACAGGCAACTTCTCTACCCGGGTGGCAATGTCTTTCCATTCATTGGCAGCCCAGATTGGTTTTCCCCTACGTTGTCAGTTAGCCTTTTTCCACCTTTCCAGCCATCCCCACAGAGCATTGGCTACCATCCATGAATCAGTGTAAAGGTAGAGTTTTGGCCACTTCTCTCTTTCAGCAATGTCCAGGGCCAGCTGAACAGCTTTGAGTTCAGCAAGTTGACTCGATCCACCTTCTCCTTCGGTAGCTTGTGCAACCTGTCGTGTGGGGCTCCATACGGCTGCTTTCCACTTCCGGTTCATCCCCACGATGCGGCAGGAACCATCAGTGAAAAGAGCATAGCATGTTTCATCTGCTGGCAGTTGGTTATACGGTGGGGCTTCTTCGGCCCGGGTCACCTGTTCCTGTTCCTCTTCGTCGGCAAGGCCAAAGTCTTCCCCTTCCGGCCAGTTGGTAATAATCTCCAAAATCCCAGGGCGATTCGGGTTTCCAATACGGGCACGTTGTGTGATGAGGGCAATCCATTTACTCCATGTGGCGTCAGTGGCATGGTGGGTTGAGGGAACCTTTCCTTTAAACATCCAGCTCAGCACTGGCAGTCGGGGTGCCAGGAGGAGTTGTGTTTCTGTGCCAACCACCTTTGAGGCTGCTTGGACCCCTTCATAGGCGGCCAAGATCTCCCTCTCCGTTGGAGTGTAGTTGGCCTCGGACCCTCTGTAGCTTCGGCTCCAGAACCCCAGTGGTCGGCCTCGCGTCTCACCAGGCACCTTCTGCCAAAGGCTCCAGGACAGACCATGGTTCCCGGCTGCAGAGTAGAGCACGTTCTTCACATCTGGTCCCGTCCTGACTGGGCCAAGGGCTACAGCATGAGCAATCTCCTGCTTGATTTGGGCAAAGGCTTGCTGCTGCTCAGGGCCCCAGTGGAAATCGTTCTTCTTGCGGGTGACCAGGTAAAGAGGGCTCACAATCTGGCTGTACTCAGGAATGTGCATTCTCCAAAAGCCTATGGCACCTAGGAAGGCTTGTGTTTCCTTCTTGCTGGTTGGTGGAGACATTGCAGTGATCTTATTGATGACCTCACTGGGGATCTGGCGCCGTCCATCTTGCCACTTTACTCCCAGGAACTGGATCTCTTGGGCAGGCCCTTTGACTTTGCTCTTTTTAATGGCGAAGCCGGCTCCCAGCAGAATCTCAATGATCTTTTCTCCTTTCTGAAATACTTCCATTGCTGTATCCCCCCACACAATGATGTCATCAATGTACTGCAGATGTTCTGGAGCTCCACCCTTCTCCAGTGTAGCCTGGATCAGCCCATGACAGATGGTGGGGCTGTGTTTCCACCCCTGGGGCAGTCGGTTCCACGTGTATTGCACACCCCTCCAGGTGAAAGCGAACTGAGGCCTGCACTTTGCTGCCAGAGGAATGGAGAAAAATGCATTGGCGATGTCAATGGTGGCGTACCACTTTGCTGCCTTGGACTCCAGCTCGTACTGCAGTTCCAGCATGTCCGGCACGGCAGCGCTCAGCGGTGGAGTCACCTCATTCAGTGCACGATAGTCCACTGTCAATCTCCATTCTCCTTCCGATTTACGCACAGGCCAGATGGGGCTGTTGAAGGGTGAGTGGGTTTTGCTGACTACCCCTTGGCTCTCCAGCTCACGGATCATCTTGTGGATGGGGATCACGGCATCTCGATTCGTCCGGTACTGCCGGCGGTGCACTGTTGAGGTAGCAATTGGCACTTGTTGCTCTTTCACCCTGAGGAGTCCCACTGCAGATGGGTTTTTTGATAGCCCAGGCAGGGTGTTCAACTGCTTAATGCCCTTTGCTGCCACAGCAGCTATTCCAAAAGCCCACCTGAGTCCCTTTGGGTCTTTGTAATAGCCATTCCTGAGGAAGTCTATGCCTAGGATACATGGTGCCTCTGGGCCAGTCACAATTGGATGTTTCTGCCACTCTTTCCCAGTCAGGCTCACCTCAGCCTCCAGCAGAGTTAATTCCTGAGATCCCCCTGTAACCCCAGCAATTGAAACAGGTTCCTTTCCGACATGTCCTGATGGTATTAATGTACATTGTGAACTAGTGTCAACCAATGCTCTGTGTTCCTGTGGCTCTGATGTGCCAGGCCATCGGATCCACACCGTCCAAAAGATCCGGTTTTCCCGTGCCTCTCCCTGGCTAGAGGCAGGGCCCCTCTAGCCCTGGTTATTATTTCTCTCCTGGGCATACATACTGGAGGTTCCTTCAAGGGGATCTGACAGATCATCCTCCCTTCTGTAATACCCTGCACCTCCATGGGAGGCTGAGGCTACCCTCACTTTAGTGGAGTTCCCTCTGTTGGTGTTCCCCTCCCTGATTTGGCGCACCCGTGCTGCCAGGACGGAAGTGGGTTTCCCATCCCACCTTCTCATGTCTTCCCCGTGGTCACGTAGAAAAAACCACAGGTCAGCACGTGGGGTGTACCCTCTCTCCCTAGCTGGGGGGCGTTGGGCTCTACTTTTGGGGTCCATGACTCTCACTGGTGCTGCACTGATCTTCCTCACCTCTTCCCTTATCTCCTTCATCTCCTCCTTAAACTTCTCTCTGAGGTCCTTAGCCACAGCAGAGACATGAGCCTGCACTGGGCCAGCCATCATACTCTGATAATTCCTGAGCCTGTTGGCAACAGAACCCACTGTCACTTGGTTGGTATCAGCATCAATCATTGCAATAAAGGGGGTATATTGAGATGGGCCCAGGTTTGCCAGATTCCACAACATCTGCCCTGTGCACCTGACCTTGTCAGGGTCATTGTCATGCTGTCCATCCCTCCCAAAGAGCACCTCCAGTACTGCCACTTCTCTCAGCTTTTGGATCCCTTCCTCAAGGGTATTCCAACGTGTTCTCTGGTGGTACTCCTGCATTCTTTCCCTGTGGACAAATCTCTCTCTCACACTCATTAAAAGTCGCTCCCAGAGGGAAAGGAGACCTGTCTCCCTTACAAATACCTGGTCCACACCTGAGTCCTGGGTCAAGGCTCCCAAATTCCTTGCCTCAGTACCATCCAGTTGCACACCTGTACCCATAAGGTCCCAGACCCGCAGTAACCAGGTTGTAAAAGCCTCACGGCCCCGCCGTACAATGTCTTTTCGCAGGTTACGGAGACTCTCGTATGACAGGGACTCGGTGATGATCTCAACTTCTGGCTCCCCTGCTGGTTGTGAGGGGCCCCCTTCCTGACCCTTATTATCTAGGTGCCTTGTCTTCATCTTAGACTTCCTAGTTTCCACAGGGGCAACTGCTGCTGGCTGTGAGTGCCCTTGCAGTTCAGCTGGAACCTGGACAGATGTAACATCTGTGGGTCCCACTGCTGCACCACCAGAGTCTCCCTCTTTAAGGCAGGGGGAGGGTTTCTCACCAGCTGGGGAGAGGTACTCCTTCAGCATCTGGCCCATCTCACGTATCTCCTTTGCTAGCACCCCCACCCATTCTGGGTGGTTCCTTTCCGAGGTGGGCTGTGGAGCAGGGTCAAACTCTGGGGTAATATCCCTAGTCTCTGGGATAGGATCAGGCTCTGGGGTAACCTCCCTAGTCTCTGGGACAAGATCAGGCTCTGGGGTAACCTCCCTAGTCTCTGGGACAGGATCAGGCTCTGGGGTAACATCACTATTTCCTCGGGTAGGTATCAGGGTTGTTATCCAAGTCAATCTCCCCTTATCTCTGAATGTTAGATAGAACAGGTTTAACAGGGATATAAGCAACACTAGCCACAATATAATGTCATTAGCATTTAAAGTGGATTGGAACCCGTTGAAGACTGGTGGGGTGAACTTCAAAAACCCTGTGATGGGTTGAGAAAAAATTTCACCTGCTGCCACTTCCTCACAGTAAGTACCATTATTGAAGTAGCCCCAGAAACACACACTTAGAGTGTGATAGCTCTGAATCCATGTGGCCATCTTCCAGAGAAAATTAAAAATCCATGAATTCCTCAACTGATCAACCCACATAATAAACTGGATAATAGCCACAGTAACCTTGGTTATGAAACTCATGTTTAAAAAAGGGCTTGCAAATGGGAGAGATATAGCAGTGACCACATGGAGGCCAATCCAGGGTAAGCTGGACAGCATGGTGTCACCTACCACAAGCTTGGGTAATTTAAGAACTGTTATCCCCTTTTCTACCCCTCTCTCAATGCCCTCAGGCAATGCCCCACGTTCCGGGCGCCAAAATCTGTCTCGGTTTGAAAGACAGGTATGGTCTAAGGAAAGGCAGGAGCCCCTTTTCTGCGATGCAGAGTGCAATCCCCCTCCCTTTTAATTATTTTAGGTCCAATTCAGACACCTTCAGGCAGGAGATATGGGGATGAGAATAACAGTTCTTTACTGGTATTTAACAAAAGCAGAAAAAAACAACAACAGCTATAAAAATTGGCAACAGAAACAGTCTAGCTCCGCTCCAGTCCCTTCTGGCCGCAGGCCGTCTCCCTGTGCTGTTACCGGTGCTGTGGGGGCAGGGCAGGTCCCGCGCAGTTGAAGAGGGCTGGGTGATGGCGGCCGCGGCCCAGGGGAGAGAGAGGATGGGGAAAGTTACTCCCCCCTCACGGTGTCGGTCGTGGTGCTCAGCAGAGTGTCCGGAGGTAGTAGGGTGAGCTGGGAGAGCCGCGGAGCGATGTCCAAAGGCAGGGAGCGTGGATCTCAGCGCTGGGATGACAGGGGAAGATGCCAGAGCAGAGCCCAGGTTGTCTTCCCACTCCACGAGCCAAGCGAGAGCCAGTCCCCCCGCTCCAGACCCCCCTATCCCACCTTTCCTTTTCCGGTTCCCCCCCCCCTCCCCCTCCAGCCACCCCCCTACGAGAGAACATTATCTGTCGTTTTAAGGTGTAGCCACAATTACTTAGCATAACAATGGGAGAAATTCCACAGAAAGAAAAGCGAAGCATTCAACCCCCAACACACGCCCTCTTGCCTTGGCCTCGAGTGCAAAGTCCCGAGCGAGCACTCGACTCAGTGCAATGCACCCGGAAGGACGCTCTCGCTCGTCTTTCGAGGAGCGATTCCTAACAGCAGAAGCAGCAGAGGCACAAACTGCACGACGAGAGGGGACAACGTAGAACACGTCTCTGTCCTGGCACATTTGCGTGTGCGATACTTCCCTCCGGCTCTTCGGGCCTTGCGAAGCTCTGTGTACTGCGAGCGCTGCTACTCGCAGCTGAGGAGGACCGTGGAGCTAGCGGCGAATTGGGAGAGCTCTTCGCTGCACTGCGCCGCTCGCAAGCGGCTTCGTTCTTCGCCTTCTGCCGTCCGGCGAGAGCTGAACTCCAGCGGTCAGTTGCAGCTCTGCCCAACAGCGTGTTCTCAGTTCTGCGGGCAAGCACGCCCTCTTGCCTTGGCCTCGAGTGCAAAGTCCCGAGCGAGCACTCGACTCAGTGCAATGCACCCGGAAGGACGCTCTCGCTCGTCTTTCGAGGAGCGATTCCTAACAGCAGAAGCAGCAGAGGCACAAACTGCACGACGAGAGGGGACAACGTAGAACACGTCTCTGTCCTGGCACATTTGCGTGTGCGATACTTCCCTCCGGCTCTTCGGGCCTTGCGAAGCTCTGTGTACTGCGAGCGCTGCTACTCGCAGCTGAGGAGGACCGTGGAGCTAGCGGCGAATTGGGAGAGCTCTTCGCTGCACTGCGCCGCTCGCAAGCGGCTTCGTTCTTCGCCTTCTGCCGTCCGGCGAGAGCTGAACTCCAGCGGTCAGTTGCAGCTCTGCCCAACAGCGTGTTCTCAGTTCTGCGGGCAAGCACGCCCTCTTGCCTTGGCCTCGAGTGCAAAGTCCCGAGCGAGCACTCGACTCAGTGCAATGCACCCGGAAGGACGCTCTCGCTCGTCTTTCGAGGAGCGATTCCTAACAGCAGAAGCAGCAGAGGCACAAACTGCACGACGAGAGGGGACAACGTAGAACACGTCTCTGTCCTGGCACATTTGCGTGTGCGATACTTCCCTCCGGCTCTTCGGGCCTTGCGAAGCTCTGTGTACTGCGAGCGCTGCTACTCGCAGCTGAGAAGGACCGTGGAGCTAGCGGCGAATTCGGAGAGCCCTTCGCTGCACTGCGCCGCTCGCAAGCGGCTTCGTTCTTCGCCTTCTGCCGTCCGGCGAGAGCTGAACTCCAGCGGTCAGTTGCAGCTCTGCCCAACAGCGTGTTCTCAGTTCTGCGGGCAAGCACGCCCTCTTGCCTTGGCCCCGAGAGCAAAGTCCCGAGCGAGCACTCGACTCAGTGCAATGCACCCGGAAGGACGCTCTCGCTCGTCTTTCAAGGAGCGATTCCTAACAGCAGAAGCAGCAGAGGCACAAACTGCACGACGAGAGGGGACAACGTAGAACACGTCTCTGTCCTGGCACATTTGCGTGTGCGATACTTCCCTCCGGCTCTTCGGGCCTTGCGAAGCTCTGTGTACTGCGAGCGCTGCTACTCGCAGCTGAGAAGGACCGTGGAGCTAGCGGCGAATTGGGAGAGCTCTTCGCTGCACTGCGCCGCTCGCAAGCGGCTTCGTTCTTCGCCTTCTGCCGTCCGGCGAGAGCTGAACTCCAGCGGTCAGTTGCAGCTCTGCCCAACAGCGTGTTCTCAGTTCTGCGGGCAAGCACGCCCTCTTGCCTTGGCCCCGAGAGCAAAGTCCCGAGCGAGCACTCGACTCAGTGCAATGCACCCGGAAGGACGCTCTCGCTCGTCTTTCGAGGAGCGATTCCTAACAGCAGAAGCAGCAGAGGCACAAACTGCACGACGAGAGGGGACAACGTAGAACACGTCTCTGTCCTGGCACATTTGCGTGTGCGATACTTCCCTCCGGCTCTTCGGGCCTTGCGAAGCTCTGTGTACTGCGAGCGCTGCTACTCGCAGCTGAGGAGGACCGTGGAGCTAGCGGCGAATTGGGAGAGCTCTTCGCTGCACTGCGCCGCTCGCAAGCGGCTTCGTTCTTCGCCTTCTGCCGTCCGGCGAGAGCTGAACTCCAGCGGTCAGTTGCAGCTCTGCCCAACAGCGTGTTCTCAGTTCTGCGGGCAAGCACGCCCTCTTGCCTTGGCCCCGAGTGCAAAGTCCCGAGCGAGCACTCGACTCAGTGCAATGCACCCGGAAGGACGCTCTCGCTCGTCTTTCGAGGAGCGATTCCTAACAGCAGAAGCAGCAGAGGCACAAACTGCACGACGAGAGGGGACAACGTAGAACACGTCTCTGTCCTGGCACATTTGCGTGTGCGATACTTCCCTCCGGCTCTTCGGGCCTTGCGAAGCTCTGTGTACTGCGAGCGCTGCTACTCGCAGCTGAGAAGGACCGTGGAGCTAGCGGCGAATTGGGAGAGCTCTTCGCTGCACTGCGCCGCTCGCAAGCGGCTTCGTTCTTCGCCTTCTGCCGTCCGGCGAGAGCTGAACTCCAGCGGTCAGTTGCAGCTCTGCCCAACAGCGTGTTCTCAGTTCTGCGGGCAAGCACGCCCTCTTGCCTTGGCCCCGAGAGCAAAGTCCCGAGCGAGCACTCGACTCAGTGCAATGCACCCGGAAGGACGCTCTCGCTCGTCTTTCGAGGAGCGATTCCTAACAGCAGAAGCAGCAGAGGCACAAACTGCACGACGAGAGGGGACAACGTAGAACACGTCTCTGTCCTGGCACATTTGCGTGTGCGATACTTCCCTCCGGCTCTTCGGGCCTTGCGAAGCTCTGTGTACTGCGAGCGCTGCTACTCGCAGCTGAGGAGGACCGTGGAGCTAGCGGCGAATTGGGAGAGCTCTTCGCTGCACTGCGCCGCTCGCAAGCGGCTTCGTTCTTCGCCTTCTGCCGTCCGGCGAGAGCTGAACTCCAGCGGTCAGTTGCAGCTCTGCCCAACAGCGTGTTCTCAGTTCTGCGGGCAAGCACGCCCTCTTGCCTTGGCCCCGAGAGCAAAGTCCCGAGCGAGCACTCGACTCAGTGCAATGCACCCGGAAGGACGCTCTCGCTCGTCTTTCGAGGAGCGATTCCTAACAGCAGAAGCAGCAGAGGCACAAACTGCACGACGAGAGGGGACAACGTAGAACACGTCTCTGTCCTGGCACATTTGCGTGTGCGATACTTCCCTCCGGCTCTTCGGGCCTTGCGAAGCTCTGTGTACTGCGAGCGCTGCTACTCGCAGCTGAGGAGGACCGTGGAGCTAGCGGCGAATTCGGAGAGCTCTTCGCTGCACTGCGCCGCTCGCAAGCGGCTTCGTTCTTCGCCTTCTGCCGTCCGGCGAGAGCTGAACTCCAGCGGTCAGTTGCAGCTCTGCCCAACAGCGTGTTCTCAGTTCTGCGGGCAAGCACGCCCTCTTGCCTTGGCCCCGAGTGCAAAGTCCCGAGCGAGCACTCGACTCAGTGCAATGCACCCGGAAGGACGCTCTCGCTCGTCTTTCGAGGAGCGATTCCTAACAGCAGAAGCAGCAGAGGCACAAACTGCACGACGAGAGGGGACAACGTAGAACACGTCTCTGTCCTGGCACATTTGCGTGTGCGATACTTCCCTCCGGCTCTTCGGGCCTTGCGAAGCTCTGTGTACTGCGAGCGCTGCTACTCGCAGCTGAGGAGGACCGTGGAGCTAGCGGCGAATTGGGAGAGCTCTTCGCTGCACTGCGCCGCTCGCAAGCGGCTTCGTTCTTCGCCTTCTGCCGTCCGGCGAGAGCTGAACTCCAGCGGTCAGTTGCAGCTCTGCCCAACAGCGTGTTCTCAGTTCTGCGGGCAAGCACGCCCTCTTGCCTTGGCCCCGAGAGCAAAGTCCCGAGCGAGCACTCGACTCAGTGCAATGCACCCGGAAGGACGCTCTCGCTCGTCTTTCGAGGAGCGATTCCTAACAGCAGAAGCAGCAGAGGCACAAACTGCACGACGAGAGGGGACAACGTAGAACACGTCTCTGTCCTGGCACATTTGCGTGTGCGATACTTCCCTCCGGCTCTTCGGGCCTTGCGAAGCTCTGTGTACTGCGAGCGCTGCTACTCGCAGCTGAGAAGGACCGTGGAGCTAGCGGCGAATTGGGAGAGCTCTTCGCTGCACTGCGCCGCTCGCAAGCGGCTTCGTTCTTCGCCTTCTGCCGTCCGGCGAGAGCTGAACTCCAGCGGTCAGTTGCAGCTCTGCCCAACAGCGTGTTCTCAGTTCTGCGGGCAAGCACGCCCTCTTGCCTTGGCCCCGAGTGCAAAGTCCCGAGCGAGCACTCGACTCAGGGCAATGCACCCGGAAGGACGCTCTCGCTCGTCTTTCGAGGAGCGATTCCTAACAGCAGAAGCAGCAGAGGCACAAACTGCACGACGAGAGGGGACAACGTAGAACACGTCTCTGTCCTGGCACATTTGCGTGTGCGATACTTCCCTCCGGCTCTTCGGGCCTTGCGAAGCTCTGTGTACTGCGAGCGCTGCTACTCGCAGCTGAGAAGGACCGTGGAGCTAGCGGCGAATTCGGAGAGCCCTTCGCTGCACTGCGCCGCTCGCAAGCGGCTTCGTTCTTCGCCTTCTGCCGTCCGGCGAGAGCTGAACTCCAGCGGTCAGTTGCAGCTCTGCCCAACAGCGTGTTCTCAGTTCTGCGGGCAAGCACGCCCTCTTGCCTTGGCCCCGAGTGCAAAGTCCCGAGCGAGCACTCGACTCAGTGCAATGCACCCGGAAGGACGCTCTCGCTCGTCTTTCGAGGAGCGATTCCTAACAGCAGAAGCAGCAGAGGCACAAACTGCACGACGAGAGGGGACAACGTAGAACACGTCTCTGTCCTGGCACATTTGCGTGTGCGAAACTTCCCTCCGGCTCTTCGGGCCTTGCGAAGCTCTGTGTACTGCGAGCGCTGCTACTCGCAGCTGAGGAGGACCGTGGAGCTAGCGGCGAATTGGGAGAGCTCTTCGCTGCACTGCGCCGCTCGCAAGCGGCTTCGTTCTTCGCCTTCTGCCGTCCGGCGAGAGCTGAACTCCAGCGGTCAGTTGCAGCTCTGCCCAACAGCGTGTTCTCAGTTCTGCGGGCAAGCACGCCCTCTTGCCTTGGCCCCGAGAGCAAAGTCCCGAGCGAGCACTCGACTCAGTGCAATGCACCCGGAAGGACGCTCTCGCTCGTCTTTCGAGGAGCGATTCCTAACAGCAGAAGCAGCAGAGGCACAAACTGCACGACGAGAGGGGACAACGTAGAACACGTCTCTGTCCTGGCACATTTGCGTGTGCGATACTTCCCTCCGGCTCTTCGGGCCTTGCGAAGCTCTGTGTACTGCGAGCGCTGCTACTCGCAGCTGAGGAGGACCGTGGAGCTAGCGGCGAATTGGGAGAGCTCTTCGCTGCACTGCGCCGCTCGCAAGCGGCTTCGTTCTTCGCCTTCTGCCGTCCGGCGAGAGCTGAACTCCAGCGGTCAGTTGCAGCTCTGCCCAACAGCGTGTTCTCAGTTCTGCGGGCAAGCACGCCCTCTTGCCTTGGCCCCGAGAGCAAAGTCCCGAGCGAGCACTCGACTCAGTGCAATGCACCCGGAAGGACGCTCTCGCTCGTCTTTCGAGGAGCGATTCCTAACAGCAGAAGCAGCAGAGGCACAAACTGCACGACGAGAGGGGACAACGTAGAACACGTCTCTGTCCTGGCACATTTGCGTGTGCGATACTTCCCTCCGGCTCTTCGGGCCTTGCGAAGCTCTGTGTACTGCGAGCGCTGCTACTCGCAGCTGAGGAGGACCGTGGAGCTAGCGGCGAATTGGGAGAGCTCTTCGCTGCACTGCGCCGCTCGCAAGCGGCTTCGTTCTTCGCCTTCTGCCGTCCGGCGAGAGCTGAACTCCAGCGGTCAGTTGCAGCTCTGCCCAACAGCGTGTTCTCAGTTCTGCGGGCAAGCACGCCCTCTTGCCTTGGCCCCGAGTGCAAAGTCCCGAGCGAGCACTCGACTCAGTGCAATGCACCCGGAAGGACGCTCTCGCTCGTCTTTCGAGGAGCGATTCCTAACAGCAGAAGCAGCAGAGGCACAAACTGCACGACGAGAGGGGACAACGTAGAACACGTCTCTGTCCTGGCACATTTGCGTGTGCGATACTTCCCTCCGGCTCTTCGGGCCTTGCGAAGCTCTGTGTACTGCGAGCGCTGCTACTCGCAGCTGAGAAGGACCGTGGAGCTAGCGGCGAATTGGGAGAGCTCTTCGCTGCACTGCGCCGCTCGCAAGCGGCTTCGTTCTTCGCCTTCTGCCGTCCGGCGAGAGCTGAACTCCAGCGGTCAGTTGCAGCTCTGCCCAACAGCGTGTTCTCAGTTCTGCGGGCAAGCACGCCCTCTTGCCTTGGCCCCGAGTGCAAAGTCCCGAGCGAGCACTCGACTCAGTGCAATGCACCCGGAAGGACGCTCTCGCTCGTCTTTCGAGGAGCGATTCCTAACAGCAGAAGCAGCAGAGGCACAATATGCACGACGAGAGGGGACAACGTAGAACACGTCTCTGTCCTGGCACATTTTCGTGTGCGAAACTTCCCTCCGGCTCTTCGGGCCTTGCGAAGCTCTGTGTACTGCGAGCGCTGCTACTCGCAGCTGAGGAGGACCGTGGAGCTAGCGGCGAATTGGGAGAGCTCTTCGCTGCACTGCGCCGCTCGCAAGCGGCTTCGTTCTTCGCCTTCTGCCGTCCGGCGAGAGCTGAACTCCAGCGGTCAGTTGCAGCTCTGCCCAACAGCGTGTTCTCAGTTCTGCGGGCAAGCACGCCCTCTTGCCTTGGCCCCGAGAGCAAAGTCCCGAGCGAGCACTCGACTCAGTGCAATGCACCCGGAAGGACGCTCTCGCTCGTCTTTCGAGGAGCGATTCCTAACAGCAGAAGCAGCAGAGGCACAAACTGCACGACGAGAGGGGACAACGTAGAACACGTCTCTGTCCTGGCACATTTGCGTGTGCGATACTTCCCTCCGGCTCTTCGGGCCTTGCGAAGCTCTGTGTACTGCGAGCGCTGCTACTCGCAGCTGAGAAGGACCGTGGAGCTAGCGGCGAATTCGGAGAGCCCTTCGCTGCACTGCGCCGCTCGCAAGCGGCTTCGTTCTTCGCCTTCTGCCGTCCGGCGAGAGCTGAACTCCAGCGGTCAGTTGCAGCTCTGCCCAACAGCGTGTTCTCAGTTCTGCGGGCAAGCACGCCCTCTTGCCTTGGCCTCGAGTGCAAAGTCCCGAGCGAGCACTCGACTCAGTGCAATGCACCCGGAAGGACGCTCTCGCTCGTCTTTCGAGGAGCGATTCCTAACAGCAGAAGCAGCAGAGGCACAAACTGCACGACGAGAGGGGACAACGTAGAACACGTCTCTGTCCTGGCACATTTGCGTGTGCGATACTTCCCTCCGGCTCTTCGGGCCTTGCGAAGCTCTGTGTACTGCGAGCGCTGCTACTCGCAGCTGAGGAGGACCGTGGAGCTAGCGGCGAATTGGGAGAGCTCTTCGCTGCACTGCGCCGCTCGCAAGCGGCTTCGTTCTTCGCCTTCTGCCGTCCGGCGAGAGCTGAACTCCAGCGGTCAGTTGCAGCTCTGCCCAACAGCGTGTTCTCAGTTCTGCGGGCAAGCACGCCCTCTTGCCTTGGCCCCGAGTGCAAAGTCCCGAGCGAGCACTCGACTCAGTGCAATGCACCCGGAAGGACGCACTCGCTCGTCTTTCGAGGAGCGATTCCTAACAGCAGAAGCAGCAGAGGCACAAACTGCACGACGAGAGGGGACAACGTAGAACACGTCTCTGTCCTGGCACATTTGCGTGTGCGATACTTCCCTCCGGCTCTTCGGGCCTTGCGAAGCTCTGTGTACTGCGAGCGCTGCTACTCGCAGCTGAGGAGGACCGTGGAGCTAGCGGCGAATTGGGAGAGCTCTTCGCTGCACTGCGCCGCTCGCAAGCGGCTTCGTTCTTCGCCTTCTGCCGTCCGGCGAGAGCTGAACTCCAGCGGTCAGTTGCAGCTCTGCCCAACAGCGTGTTCTCAGTTCTGCGGGCAAGCACGCCCTCTTGCCTTGGCCCCGAGTGCAAAGTCCCGAGCGAGCACTCGACTCAGTGCAATGCACCCGGAAGGACGCTCTCGCTCGTCTTTCGAGGAGCGATTCCTAACAGCAGAAGCAGCAGAGGCACAAACTGCACGACGAGAGGGGACAACGTAGAACACGTCTCTGTCCTGGCACATTTGCGTGTGCGATACTTCCCTCCGGCTCTTCGGGCCTTGCGAAGCTCTGTGTACTGCGAGCGCTGCTACTCGCAGCTGAGAAGGACCGTGGAGCTAGCGGCGAATTGGGAGAGCTCTTCGCTGCACTGCGCCGCTCGCAAGCGGCTTCGTTCTTCGCCTTCTGCCGTCCGGCGAGAGCTGAACTCCAGCGGTCAGTTGCAGCTCTGCCCAACAGCGTGTTCTCAGTTCTGCGGGCAAGCACGCCCTCTTGCCTTGGCCCCGAGAGCAAAGTCCCGAGCGAGCACTCGACTCAGTGCAATGCACCCGGAAGGACGCTCTCGCTCGTCTTTCGAGGAGCGATTCCTAACAGCAGAAGCAGCAGAGGCACAAACTGCACGACGAGAGGGGACAACGTAGAACACGTCTCTGTCCTGGCACATTTGCGTGTGCGATACTTCCCTCCGGCTCTTCGGGCCTTGCGAAGCTCTGTGTACTGCGAGCGCTGCTACTCGCAGCTGAGGAGGACCGTGGAGCTAGCGGCGAATTGGGAGAGCTCTTCGCTGCACTGCGCCGCTCGCAAGCGGCTTCGTTCTTCGCCTTCTGCCGTCCGGCGAGAGCTGAACTCCAGCGGTCAGTTGCAGCTCTGCCCAACAGCGTGTTCTCAGTTCTGCGGGCAAGCACGCCCTCTTGCCTTGGCCCCGAGAGCAAAGTCCCGAGCGAGCACTCGACTCAGTGCAATGCACCCGGAAGGACGCTCTCGCTCGTCTTTCGAGGAGCGATTCCTAACAGCAGAAGCAGCAGAGGCACAAACTGCACGACGAGAGGGGACAACGTAGAACACGTCTCTGTCCTGGCACATTTGCGTGTGCGATACTTCCCTCCGGCTCTTCGGGCCTTGCGAAGCTCTGTGTACTGCGAGCGCTGCTACTCGCAGCTGAGGAGGACCGTGGAGCTAGCGGCGAATTCGGAGAGCTCTTCGCTGCACTGCGCCGCTCGCAAGCGGCTTCGTTCTTCGCCTTCTGCCGTCCGGCGAGAGCTGAACTCCAGCGGTCAGTTGCAGCTCTGCCCAACAGCGTGTTCTCAGTTCTGCGGGCAAGCACGCCCTCTTGCCTTGGCCCCGAGAGCAAAGTCCCGAGCGAGCACTCGACTCAGTGCAATGCACCCGGAAGGACGCTCTCGCTCGTCTTTCGAGGAGCGATTCCTAACAGCAGAAGCAGCAGAGGCACAAACTGCACGACGAGAGGGGACAACGTAGAACACGTCTCTGTCCTGGCACATTTGCGTGTGCGATACTTCCCTCCGGCTCTTCGGGCCTTGCGAAGCTCTGTGTACTGCGAGCGCTGCTACTCGCAGCTGAGAAGGACCGTGGAGCTAGCGGCGAATTGGGAGAGCTCTTCGCTGCACTGCGCCGCTCGCAAGCGGCTTCGTTCTTCGCCTTCTGCCGTCCGGCGAGAGCTGAACTCCAGCGGTCAGTTGCAGCTCTGCCCAACAGCGTGTTCTCAGTTCTGCGGGCAAGCACGCCCTCTTGCCTTGGCCCCGAGTGCAAAGTCCCGAGCGAGCACTCGACTCAGTGCAATGCACCCGGAAGGACGCTCTCGCTCGTCTTTCGAGGAGCGATTCCTAACAGCAGAAGCAGCAGAGGCACAAACTGCACGACGAGAGGGGACAACGTAGAACACGTCTCTGTCCTGGCACATTTTCGTGTGCGAAACTTCCCTCCGGCTCTTCGGGCCTTGCGAAGCTCTGTGTACTGCGAGCGCTGCTACTCGCAGCTGAGGAGGACCGTGGAGCTAGCGGCGA
Organism: Sturnus vulgaris; assembly: GCF_052056855.1. NCBI lineage: Eukaryota > Metazoa > Chordata > Aves > Passeriformes > Sturnidae > Sturnus > Sturnus vulgaris. Next base: position 15,158 of record NW_028276245.1, read on the forward strand.
ATTGGGAGAGCTCTTCGCTGCACTGCGCCGCTCGCAAGCGGCTTCGTTCTTCGCCTTCTGCCGTCCGGCGAGAGCTGAACTCCAGCGGTCAGTTGCAGCTCTGCCCAACAGCGTGTTCTCAGTTCTGCGGGCAAGCACGCCCTCTTGCCTTGGCCCCGAGAGCAAAGTCCCGAGCGAGCACTCGACTCAGTGCAATGCACCCGGAAGGACGCTCTCGCTCGTCTTTCGAGGAGCGATTCCTAACAGCAGAAGCAGCAGAGGCACAAACTGCACGACGAGAGGGGACAACGTAGAACACGTCTCTGTCCTGGCACATTTGCGTGTGCGATACTTCCCTCCGGCTCTTCGGGCCTTGCGAAGCTCTGTGTACTGCGAGCGCTGCTACTCGCAGCTGAGGAGGACCGTGGAGCTAGCGGCGAATTGGGAGAGCTCTTCGCTGCACTGCGCCGCTCGCAAGCGGCTTCGTTCTTCGCCTTCTGCCGTCCGGCGAGAGCTGAACTCCAGCGGTCAGTTGCAGCTCTGCCCAACAGCGTGTTCTCAGTTCTGCGGGCAAGCACGCCCTCTTGCCTTGGCCCCGAGTGCAAAGTCCCGAGCGAGCACTCGACTCAGTGCAATGCACCCGGAAGGACGCTCTCGCTCGTCTTTCGAGGAGCGATTCCTAACAGCAGAAGCAGCAGAGGCACAAACTGCACGACGAGAGGGGACAACGTAGAACACGTCTCTGTCCTGGCACATTTTCGTGTGCGAAACTTCCCTCCGGCTCTTCGGGCCTTGCGAAGCTCTGTGTACTGCGAGCGCTGCTACTCGCAGCTGAGGAGGACCGTGGAGCTAGCGGCGAATTCGGAGAGCTCTTCGCTGCACTGCGCCGCTCGCAAGCGGCTTCGTTCTTCGCCTTCTGCCGTCCGGCGAGAGCTGAACTCCAGCGGTCAGTTGCAGCTCTGCCCAACAGCGTGTTCTCAGTTCTGCGGGCAAGCACGCCCTCTTGCCTTGGCCCCGAGTGCAAAGTCCCGAGCGAGCACTCGACTCAGTGCAATGCACCCGGAAGGACGCTCTCGCTCGTCTTTCGAGGAGCGATTCCTAACAGCAGAAGCAGCAGAGGCACAAACTGCACGACGAGAGGGGACAACGTAGAACACGTCTCTGTCCTGGCACATTTGCGTGTGCGATACTTCCCTCCGGCTCTTCGGGCCTTGCGAAGCTCTGTGTACTGCGAGCGCTGCTACTCGCAGCTGAGGAGGACCGTGGAGCTAGCGGCGAATTCGGAGAGCTCTTCGCTGCACTGCGCCGCTCGCAAGCGGCTTCGTTCTTCGCCTTCTGCCGTCCGGCGAGAGCTGAACTCCAGCGGTCAGTTGCAGCTCTGCCCAACAGCGTGTTCTCAGTTCTGCGGGCAAGCACGCCCTCTTGCCTTGGCCCCGAGAGCAAAGTCCCGAGCGAGCACTCGACTCAGTGCAATGCACCCGGAAGGACGCTCTCGCTCGTCTTTCGAGGAGCGATTCCTAACAGCAGAAGCAGCAGAGGCACAAACTGCACGACGAGAGGGGACAACGTAGAACACGTCTCTGTCCTGGCACATTTGCGTGTGCGATACTTCCCTCCGGCTCTTCGGGCCTTGCGAAGCTCTGTGTACTGCGAGCGCTGCTACTCGCAGCTGAGGAGGACCGTGGAGCTAGCGGCGAATTGGGAGAGCTCTTCGCTGCACTGCGCCGCTCGCAAGCGGCTTCGTTCTTCGCCTTCTGCCGTCCGGCGAGAGCTGAACTCCAGCGGTCAGTTGCAGCTCTGCCCAACAGCGTGTTCTCAGTTCTGCGGGCAAGCACGCCCTCTTGCCTTGGCCCCGAGAGCAAAGTCCCGAGCGAGCACTCGACTCAGTGCAATGCACCCGGAAGGACGCTCTCGCTCGTCTTTCGAGGAGCGATTCCTAACAGCAGAAGCAGCAGAGGCACAAACTGCACGACGAGAGGGGACAACGTAGAACACGTCTCTGTCCTGGCACATTTGCGTGTGCGATACTTCCCTCCGGCTCTTCGGGCCTTGCGAAGCTCTGTGTACTGCGAGCGCTGCTACTCGCAGCTGAGAAGGACCGTGGAGCTAGCGGCGAATTCGGAGAGCCCTTCGCTGCACTGCGCCGCTCGCAAGCGGCTTCGTTCTTCGCCTTCTGCCGTCCGGCGAGAGCTGAACTCCAGCGGTCAGTTGCAGCTCTGCCCAACAGCGTGTTCTCAGTTCTGCGGGCAAGCACGCCCTCTTGCCTTGGCCTCGAGTGCAAAGTCCCGAGCGAGCACTCGACTCAGTGCAATGCACCCGGAAGGACGCTCTCGCTCGTCTTTCGAGGAGCGATTCCTAACAGCAGAAGCTGCAGAGGCACAAACTGCACGACGAGAGGGGACAACGTAGAACACGTCTCTGTCCTGGCACATTTGCGTGTGCGATACTTCCCTCCGGCTCTTCGGGCCTTGCGAAGCTCTGTGTACTGCGAGCGCTGCTACTCGCAGCTGAGGAGGACCGTGGAGCTAGCGGCGAATTGGGAGAGCTCTTCGCTGCACTGCGCCGCTCGCAAGCGGCTTCGTTCTTCGCCTTCTGCCGTCCGGCGAGAGCTGAACTCCAGCGGTCAGTTGCAGCTCTGCCCAACAGCGTGTTCTCAGTTCTGCGGGCAAGCACGCCCTCTTGCCTTGGCCCCGAGTGCAAAGTCCCGAGCGAGCACTCGACTCAGTGCAATGCACCCGGAAGGACGCTCTCGCTCGTCTTTCGAGGAGCGATTCCTAACAGCAGAAGCAGCAGAGGCACAAACTGCACGACGAGAGGGGACAACGTAGAACACGTCTCTGTCCTGGCACATTTGCGTGTGCGATACTTCCCTCCGGCTCTTCGGGCCTTGCGAAGCTCTGTGTACTGCGAGCGCTGCTACTCGCAGCTGAGGAGGACCGTGGAGCTAGCGGCGAATTCGGAGAGCTCTTCGCTGCACTGCGCCGCTCGCAAGCGGCTTCGTTCTTCGCCTTCTGCCGTCCGGCGAGAGCTGAACTCCAGCGGTCAGTTGCAGCTCTGCCCAACAGCGTGTTCTCAGTTCTGCGGGCAAGCACGCCCTCTTGCCTTGGCCCCGAGTGCAAAGTCCCGAGCGAGCACTCGACTCAGTGCAATGCACCCGGAAGGACGCTCTCGCTCGTCTTTCGAGGAGCGATTCCTAACAGCAGAAGCAGCAGAGGCACAAACTGCACGACGAGAGGGGACAACGTAGAACACGTCTCTGTCCTGGCACATTTGCGTGTGCGATACTTCCCTCCGGCTCTTCGGGCCTTGCGAAGCTCTGTGTACTGCGAGCGCTGCTACTCGCAGCTGAGAAGGACCGTGGAGCTAGCGGCGAATTGGGAGAGCTCTTCGCTGCACTGCGCCGCTCGCAAGCGGCTTCGTTCTTCGCCTTCTGCCGTCCGGCGAGAGCTGAACTCCAGCGGTCAGTTGCAGCTCTGCCCAACAGCGTGTTCTCAGTTCTGCGGGCAAGCACGCCCTCTTGCCTTGGCCCCGAGAGCAAAGTCCCGAGCGAGCACTCGACTCAGTGCAATGCACCCGGAAGGACGCTCTCGCTCGTCTTTCGAGGAGCGATTCCTAACAGCAGAAGCAGCAGAGGCACAAACTGCACGACGAGAGGGGACAACGTAGAACACGTCTCTGTCCTGGCACATTTGCGTGTGCGATACTTCCCTCCGGCTCTTCGGGCCTTGCGAAGCTCTGTGTACTGCGAGCGCTGCTACTCGCAGCTGAGGAGGACCGTGGAGCTAGCGGCGAATTCGGAGAGCTCTTCGCTGCACTGCGCCGCTCGCAAGCGGCTTCGTTCTTCGCCTTCTGCCGTCCGGCGAGAGCTGAACTCCAGCGGTCAGTTGCAGCTCTGCCCAACAGCGTGTTCTCAGTTCTGCGGGCAAGCACGCCCTCTTGCCTTGGCCCCGAGAGCAAAGTCCCGAGCGAGCACTCGACTCAGTGCAATGCACCCGGAAGGACGCTCTCGCTCGTCTTTCGAGGAGCGATTCCTAACAGCAGAAGCAGCAGAGGCACAAACTGCACGACGAGAGGGGACAACGTAGAACACGTCTCTGTCCTGGCACATTTGCGTGTGCGATACTTCCCTCCGGCTCTTCGGGCCTTGCGAAGCTCTGTGTACTGCGAGCGCTGCTACTCGCAGCTGAGAAGGACCGTGGAGCTAGCGGCGAATTCGGAGAGCCCTTCGCTGCACTGCGCCGCTCGCAAGCGGCTTCGTTCTTCGCCTTCTGCCGTCCGGCGAGAGCTGAACTCCAGCGGTCAGTTGCAGCTCTGCCCAACAGCGTGTTCTCAGTTCTGCGGGCAAGCACGCCCTCTTGCCTTGGCCCCGAGAGCAAAGTCCCGAGCGAGCACTCGACTCAGTGCAATGCACCCGGAAGGACGCTCTCGCTCGTCTTTCGAGGAGCGATTCCTAACAGCAGAAGCAGCAGAGGCACAAACTGCACGACGAGAGGGGACAACGTAGAACACGTCTCTGTCCTGGCACATTTGCGTGTGCGATACTTCCCTCCGGCTCTTCGGGCCTTGCGAAGCTCTGTGTACTGCGAGCGCTGCTACTCGCAGCTGAGAAGGACCGTGGAGCTAGCGGCGAATTCGGAGAGCCCTTCGCTGCACTGCGCCGCTCGCAAGCGGCTTCGTTCTTCGCCTTCTGCCGTCCGGCGAGAGCTGAACTCCAGCGGTCAGTTGCAGCTCTGCCCAACAGCGTGTTCTCAGTTCTGCGGGCAAGCACGCCCTCTTGCCTTGGCCCCGAGTGCAAAGTCCCGAGCGAGCACTCGACTCAGTGCAATGCACCCGGAAGGACGCTCTCGCTCGTCTTTCGAGGAGCGATTCCTAACAGCAGAAGCAGCAGAGGCACAAACTGCACGACGAGAGGGGACAACGTAGAACACGTCTCTGTCCTGGCACATTTGCGTGTGCGATACTTCCCTCCGGCTCTTCGGGCCTTGCGAAGCTCTGTGTACTGCGAGCGCTGCTACTCGCAGCTGAGAAGGACCGTGGAGCTAGCGGCGAATTGGGAGAGCTCTTCGCTGCACTGCGCCGCTCGCAAGCGGCTTCGTTCTTCGCCTTCTGCCGTCCGGCGAGAGCTGAACTCCAGCGGTCAGTTGCAGCTCTGCCCAACAGCGTGTTCTCAGTTCTGCGGGCAAGCACGCCCTCTTGCCTTGGCCCCGAGTGCAAAGTCCCGAGCGAGCACTCGACTCAGTGCAATGCACCCGGAAGGACGCTCTCGCTCGTCTTTCGAGGAGCGATTCCTAACAGCAGAAGCAGCAGAGGCACAAACTGCACGACGAGAGGGGACAACGTAGAACACGTCTCTGTCCTGGCACATTTTCGTGTGCGAAACTTCCCTCCGGCTCTTCGGGCCTTGCGAAGCTCTGTGTACTGCGAGCGCTGCTACTCGCAGCTGAGGAGGACCGTGGAGCTAGCGGCGAATTGGGAGAGCTCTTCGCTGCACTGCGCCGCTCGCAAGCGGCTTCGTTCTTCGCCTTCTGCCGTCCGGCGAGAGCTGAACTCCAGCGGTCAGTTGCAGCTCTGCCCAACAGCGTGTTCTCAGTTCTGCGGGCAAGCACGCCCTCTTGCCTTGGCCCCGAGAGCAAAGTCCCGAGCGAGCACTCGACTCAGTGCAATGCACCCGGAAGGACGCTCTCGCTCGTCTTTCAAGGAGCGATTCCTAACAGCAGAAGCAGCAGAGGCACAAACTGCACGACGAGAGGGGACAACGTAGAACACGTCTCTGTCCTGGCACATTTGCGTGTGCGATACTTCCCTCCGGCTCTTCGGGCCTTGCGAAGCTCTGTGTACTGCGAGCGCTGCTACTCGCAGCTGAGGAGGACCGTGGAGCTAGCGGCGAATTCGGAGAGCTCTTCGCTGCACTGCGCCGCTCGCAAGCGGCTTCGTTCTTCGCCTTCTGCCGTCCGGCGAGAGCTGAACTCCAGCGGTCAGTTGCAGCTCTGCCCAACAGCGTGTTCTCAGTTCTGCGGGCAAGCACGCCCTCTTGCCTTGGCCCCGAGTGCAAAGTCCCGAGCGAGCACTCGACTCAGTGCAATGCACCCGGAAGGACGCTCTCGCTCGTCTTTCGAGGAGCGATTCCTAACAGCAGAAGCAGCAGAGGCACAAACTGCACGACGAGAGGGGACAACGTAGAACACGTCTCTGTCCTGGCACATTTGCGTGTGCGATACTTCCCTCCGGCTCTTCGGGCCTTGCGAAGCTCTGTGTACTGCGAGCGCTGCTACTCGCAGCTGAGAAGGACCGTGGAGCTAGCGGCGAATTGGGAGAGCTCTTCGCTGCACTGCGCCGCTCGCAAGCGGCTTCGTTCTTCGCCTTCTGCCGTCCGGCGAGAGCTGAACTCCAGCGGTCAGTTGCAGCTCTGCCCAACAGCGTGTTCTCAGTTCTGCGGGCAAGCACGCCCTCTTGCCTTGGCCCCGAGAGCAAAGTCCCGAGCAAGCACTCGACTCAGTGCAATGCACCCGGAAGGACGCTCTCGCTCGTCTTTCGAGGAGCGATTCCTAACAGCAGAAGCAGCAGAGGCACAAACTGCACGACGAGAGGGGACAACGTAGAACACGTCTCTGTCCTGGCACATTTTCGTGTGCGAAACTTCCCTCCGGCTCTTCGGGCCTTGCGAAGCTCTGTGTACTGCGAGCGCTGCTACTCGCAGCTGAGGAGGACCGTGGAGCTAGCGGCGAATTGGGAGAGCTCTTCGCTGCACTGCGCCGCTCGCAAGCGGCTTCGTTCTTCGCCTTCTGCCGTCCGGCGAGAGCTGAACTCCAGCGGTCAGTTGCAGCTCTGCCCAACAGCGTGTTCTCAGTTCTGCGGGCAAGCACGCCCTCTTGCCTTGGCCCCGAGAGCAAAGTCCCGAGCGAGCACTCGACTCAGTGCAATGCACCCGGAAGGACGCTCTCGCTCGTCTTTCGAGGAGCGATTCCTAACAGCAGAAGCAGCAGAGGCACAAACTGCACGACGAGAGGGGACAACGTAGAACACGTCTCTGTCCTGGCACATTTGCGTGTGCGATACTTCCCTCCGGCTCTTCGGGCCTTGCGAAGCTCTGTGTACTGCGAGCGCTGCTACTCGCAGCTGAGGAGGACCGTGGAGCTAGCGGCGAATTGGGAGAGCTCTTCGCTGCACTGCGCCGCTCGCAAGCGGCTTCGTTCTTCGCCTTCTGCCGTCCGGCGAGAGCTGAACTCCAGCGGTCAGTTGCAGCTCTGCCCAACAGCGTGTTCTCAGTTCTGCGGGCAAGCACGCCCTCTTGCCTTGGCCCCGAGAGCAAAGTCCCGAGCGAGCACTCGACTCAGTGCAATGCACCCGGAAGGACGCTCTCGCTCGTCTTTCGAGGAGCGATTCCTAACAGCAGAAGCAGCAGAGGCACAAACTGCACGACGAGAGGGGACAACGTAGAACACGTCTCTGTCCTGGCACATTTGCGTGTGCGATACTTCCCTCCGGCTCTTCGGGCCTTGCGAAGCTCTGTGTACTGCGAGCGCTGCTACTCGCAGCTGAGGAGGACCGTGGAGCTAGCGGCGAATTGGGAGAGCTCTTCGCTGCACTGCGCCGCTCGCAAGCGGCTTCGTTCTTCGCCTTCTGCCGTCCGGCGAGAGCTGAACTCCAGCGGTCAGTTGCAGCTCTGCCCAACAGCGTGTTCTCAGTTCTGCGGGCAAGCACGCCCTCTTGCCTTGGCCCCGAGAGCAAAGTCCCGAGCGAGCACTCGACTCAGTGCAATGCACCCGGAAGGACGCTCTCGCTCGTCTTTCGAGGAGCGATTCCTAACAGCAGAAGCAGCAGAGGCACAAACTGCACGACGAGAGGGGACAACGTAGAACACGTCTCTGTCCTGGCACATTTGCGTGTGCGATACTTCCCTCCGGCTCTTCGGGCCTTGCGAAGCTCTGTGTACTGCGAGCGCTGCTACTCGCAGCTGAGAAGGACCGTGGAGCTAGCGGCGAATTCGGAGAGCCCTTCGCTGCACTGCGCCGCTCGCAAGCGGCTTCGTTCTTCGCCTTCTGCCGTCCGGCGAGAGCTGAACTCCAGCGGTCAGTTGCAGCTCTGCCCAACAGCGTGTTCTCAGTTCTGCGGGCAAGCACGCCCTCTTGCCTTGGCCTCGAGTGCAAAGTCCCGAGCGAGCACTCGACTCAGTGCAATGCACCCGGAAGGACGCTCTCGCTCGTCTTTCGAGGAGCGATTCCTAACAGCAGAAGCTGCAGAGGCACAAACTGCACGACGAGAGGGGACAACGTAGAACACGTCTCTGTCCTGGCACATTTGCGTGTGCGATACTTCCCTCCGGCTCTTCGGGCCTTGCGAAGCTCTGTGTACTGCGAGCGCTGCTACTCGCAGCTGAGGAGGACCGTGGAGCTAGCGGCGAATTGGGAGAGCTCTTCGCTGCACTGCGCCGCTCGCAAGCGGCTTCGTTCTTCGCCTTCTGCCGTCCGGCGAGAGCTGAACTCCAGCGGTCAGTTGCAGCTCTGCCCAACAGCGTGTTCTCAGTTCTGCGGGCAAGCACGCCCTCTTGCCTTGGCCCCGAGTGCAAAGTCCCGAGCGAGCACTCGACTCAGTGCAATGCACCCGGAAGGACGCTCTCGCTCGTCTTTCGAGGAGCGATTCCTAACAGCAGAAGCAGCAGAGGCACAAACTGCACGACGAGAGGGGACAACGTAGAACACGTCTCTGTCCTGGCACATTTGCGTGTGCGATACTTCCCTCCGGCTCTTCGGGCCTTGCGAAGCTCTGTGTACTGCGAGCGCTGCTACTCGCAGCTGAGGAGGACCGTGGAGCTAGCGGCGAATTCGGAGAGCTCTTCGCTGCACTGCGCCGCTCGCAAGCGGCTTCGTTCTTCGCCTTCTGCCGTCCGGCGAGAGCTGAACTCCAGCGGTCAGTTGCAGCTCTGCCCAACAGCGTGTTCTCAGTTCTGCGGGCAAGCACGCCCTCTTGCCTTGGCCCCGAGTGCAAAGTCCCGAGCGAGCACTCGACTCAGTGCAATGCACCCGGAAGGACGCTCTCGCTCGTCTTTCGAGGAGCGATTCCTAACAGCAGAAGCAGCAGAGGCACAAACTGCACGACGAGAGGGGACAACGTAGAACACGTCTCTGTCCTGGCACATTTGCGTGTGCGATACTTCCCTCCGGCTCTTCGGGCCTTGCGAAGCTCTGTGTACTGCGAGCGCTGCTACTCGCAGCTGAGAAGGACCGTGGAGCTAGCGGCGAATTGGGAGAGCTCTTCGCTGCACTGCGCCGCTCGCAAGCGGCTTCGTTCTTCGCCTTCTGCCGTCCGGCGAGAGCTGAACTCCAGCGGTCAGTTGCAGCTCTGCCCAACAGCGTGTTCTCAGTTCTGCGGGCAAGCACGCCCTCTTGCCTTGGCCCCGAGAGCAAAGTCCCGAGCGAGCACTCGACTCAGTGCAATGCACCCGGAAGGACGCTCTCGCTCGTCTTTCGAGGAGCGATTCCTAACAGCAGAAGCAGCAGAGGCACAAACTGCACGACGAGAGGGGACAACGTAGAACACGTCTCTGTCCTGGCACATTTGCGTGTGCGATACTTCCCTCCGGCTCTTCGGGCCTTGCGAAGCTCTGTGTACTGCGAGCGCTGCTACTCGCAGCTGAGGAGGACCGTGGAGCTAGCGGCGAATTCGGAGAGCTCTTCGCTGCACTGCGCCGCTCGCAAGCGGCTTCGTTCTTCGCCTTCTGCCGTCCGGCGAGAGCTGAACTCCAGCGGTCAGTTGCAGCTCTGCCCAACAGCGTGTTCTCAGTTCTGCGGGCAAGCACGCCCTCTTGCCTTGGCCCCGAGAGCAAAGTCCCGAGCGAGCACTCGACTCAGTGCAATGCACCCGGAAGGACGCTCTCGCTCGTCTTTCGAGGAGCGATTCCTAACAGCAGAAGCAGCAGAGGCACAAACTGCACGACGAGAGGGGACAACGTAGAACACGTCTCTGTCCTGGCACATTTGCGTGTGCGATACTTCCCTCCGGCTCTTCGGGCCTTGCGAAGCTCTGTGTACTGCGAGCGCTGCTACTCGCAGCTGAGAAGGACCGTGGAGCTAGCGGCGAATTCGGAGAGCCCTTCGCTGCACTGCGCCGCTCGCAAGCGGCTTCGTTCTTCGCCTTCTGCCGTCCGGCGAGAGCTGAACTCCAGCGGTCAGTTGCAGCTCTGCCCAACAGCGTGTTCTCAGTTCTGCGGGCAAGCACGCCCTCTTGCCTTGGCCCCGAGAGCAAAGTCCCGAGCGAGCACTCGACTCAGTGCAATGCACCCGGAAGGACGCTCTCGCTCGTCTTTCGAGGAGCGATTCCTAACAGCAGAAGCAGCAGAGGCACAAACTGCACGACGAGAGGGGACAACGTAGAACACGTCTCTGTCCTGGCACATTTGCGTGTGCGATACTTCCCTCCGGCTCTTCGGGCCTTGCGAAGCTCTGTGTACTGCGAGCGCTGCTACTCGCAGCTGAGAAGGACCGTGGAGCTAGCGGCGAATTCGGAGAGCCCTTCGCTGCACTGCGCCGCTCGCAAGCGGCTTCGTTCTTCGCCTTCTGCCGTCCGGCGAGAGCTGAACTCCAGCGGTCAGTTGCAGCTCTGCCCAACAGCGTGTTCTCAGTTCTGCGGGCAAGCACGCCCTCTTGCCTTGGCCCCGAGTGCAAAGTCCCGAGCGAGCACTCGACTCAGTGCAATGCACCCGGAAGGACGCTCTCGCTCGTCTTTCGAGGAGCGATTCCTAACAGCAGAAGCAGCAGAGGCACAAACTGCACGACGAGAGGGGACAACGTAGAACACGTCTCTGTCCTGGCACATTTGCGTGTGCGATACTTCCCTCCGGCTCTTCGGGCCTTGCGAAGCTCTGTGTACTGCGAGCGCTGCTACTCGCAGCTGAGAAGGACCGTGGAGCTAGCGGCGAATTGGGAGAGCTCTTCGCTGCACTGCGCCGCTCGCAAGCGGCTTCGTTCTTCGCCTTCTGCCGTCCGGCGAGAGCTGAACTCCAGCGGTCAGTTGCAGCTCTGCCCAACAGCGTGTTCTCAGTTCTGCGGGCAAGCACGCCCTCTTGCCTTGGCCCCGAGTGCAAAGTCCCGAGCGAGCACTCGACTCAGTGCAATGCACCCGGAAGGACGCTCTCGCTCGTCTTTCGAGGAGCGATTCCTAACAGCAGAAGCAGCAGAGGCACAAACTGCACGACGAGAGGGGACAACGTAGAACACGTCTCTGTCCTGGCACATTTTCGTGTGCGAAACTTCCCTCCGGCTCTTCGGGCCTTGCGAAGCTCTGTGTACTGCGAGCGCTGCTACTCGCAGCTGAGGAGGACCGTGGAGCTAGCGGCGAATTGGGAGAGCTCTTCGCTGCACTGCGCCGCTCGCAAGCGGCTTCGTTCTTCGCCTTCTGCCGTCCGGCGAGAGCTGAACTCCAGCGGTCAGTTGCAGCTCTGCCCAACAGCGTGTTCTCAGTTCTGCGGGCAAGCACGCCCTCTTGCCTTGGCCCCGAGAGCAAAGTCCCGAGCGAGCACTCGACTCAGTGCAATGCACCCGGAAGGACGCTCTCGCTCGTCTTTCAAGGAGCGATTCCTAACAGCAGAAGCAGCAGAGGCACAAACTGCACGACGAGAGGGGACAACGTAGAACACGTCTCTGTCCTGGCACATTTGCGTGTGCGATACTTCCCTCCGGCTCTTCGGGCCTTGCGAAGCTCTGTGTACTGCGAGCGCTGCTACTCGCAGCTGAGGAGGACCGTGGAGCTAGCGGCGAATTCGGAGAGCTCTTCGCTGCACTGCGCCGCTCGCAAGCGGCTTCGTTCTTCGCCTTCTGCCGTCCGGCGAGAGCTGAACTCCAGCGGTCAGTTGCAGCTCTGCCCAACAGCGTGTTCTCAGTTCTGCGGGCAAGCACGCCCTCTTGCCTTGGCCCCGAGTGCAAAGTCCCGAGCGAGCACTCGACTCAGTGCAATGCACCCGGAAGGACGCTCTCGCTCGTCTTTCGAGGAGCGATTCCTAACAGCAGAAGCAGCAGAGGCACAAACTGCACGACGAGAGGGGACAACGTAGAACACGTCTCTGTCCTGGCACATTTGCGTGTGCGATACTTCCCTCCGGCTCTTCGGGCCTTGCGAAGCTCTGTGTACTGCGAGCGCTGCTACTCGCAGCTGAGAAGGACCGTGGAGCTAGCGGCGAATTGGGAGAGCTCTTCGCTGCACTGCGCCGCTCGCAAGCGGCTTCGTTCTTCGCCTTCTGCCGTCCGGCGAGAGCTGAACTCCAGCGGTCAGTTGCAGCTCTGCCCAACAGCGTGTTCTCAGTTCTGCGGGCAAGCACGCCCTCTTGCCTTGGCCCCGAGAGCAAAGTCCCGAGCAAGCACTCGACTCAGTGCAATGCACCCGGAAGGACGCTCTCGCTCGTCTTTCGAGGAGCGATTCCTAACAGCAGAAGCAGCAGAGGCACAAACTGCACGACGAGAGGGGACAACGTAGAACACGTCTCTGTCCTGGCACATTTTCGTGTGCGAAACTTCCCTCCGGCTCTTCGGGCCTTGCGAAGCTCTGTGTACTGCGAGCGCTGCTACTCGCAGCTGAGGAGGACCGTGGAGCTAGCGGCGAATTGGGAGAGCTCTTCGCTGCACTGCGCCGCTCGCAAGCGGCTTCGTTCTTCGCCTTCTGCCGTCCGGCGAGAGCTGAACTCCAGCGGTCAGTTGCAGCTCTGCCCAACAGCGTGTTCTCAGTTCTGCGGGCAAGCACGCCCTCTTGCCTTGGCCCCGAGAGCAAAGTCCCGAGCGAGCACTCGACTCAGTGCAATGCACCCGGAAGGACGCTCTCGCTCGTCTTTCGAGGAGCGATTCCTAACAGCAGAAGCAGCAGAGGCACAAACTGCACGACGAGAGGGGACAACGTAGAACACGTCTCTGTCCTGGCACATTTGCGTGTGCGATACTTCCCTCCGGCTCTTCGGGCCTTGCGAAGCTCTGTGTACTGCGAGCGCTGCTACTCGCAGCTGAGAAGGACCGTGGAGCTAGCGGCGAATTCGGAGAGCCCTTCGCTGCACTGCGCCGCTCGCAAGCGGCTTCGTTCTTCGCCTTCTGCCGTCCGGCGAGAGCTGAACTCCAGCGGTCAGTTGCAGCTCTGCCCAACAGCGTGTTCTCAGTTCTGCGGGCAAGCACGCCCTCTTGCCTTGGCCTCGAGTGCAAAGTCCCGAGCGAGCACTCGACTCAGTGCAATGCACCCGGAAGGACGCTCTCGCTCGTCTTTCGAGGAGCGATTCCTAACAGCAGAAGCAGCAGAGGCACAAACTGCACGACGAGAGGGGACAACGTAGAACACGTCTCTGTCCTGGCACATTTGCGTGTGCGATACTTCCCTCCGGCTCTTCGGGCCTTGCGAAGCTCTGTGTACTGCGAGCGCTGCTACTCGCAGCTGAGAAGGACCGTGGAGCTAGCGGCGAATTCGGAGAGCCCTTCGCTGCACTGCGCCGCTCGCAAGCGGCTTCGTTCTTCGCCTTCTGCCGTCCGGCGAGAGCTGAACTCCAGCGGTCAGTTGCAGCTCTGCCCAACAGCGTGTTCTCAGTTCTGCGGGCAAGCACGCCCTCTTGCCTTGGCCCCGAGTGCAAAGTCCCGAGCGAGCACTCGACTCAGTGCAATGCACCCGGAAGGACGCTCTCGCTCGTCTTTCGAGGAGCGATTCCTAACAGCAGAAGCAGCAGAGGCACAAACTGCACGACGAGAGGGGACAACGTAGAACACGTCTCTGTCCTGGCACATTTGCGTGTGCGATACTTCCCTCCGGCTCTTCGGGCCTTGCGAAGCTCTGTGTACTGCGAGCGCTGCTACTCGCAGCTGAGAAGGACCGTGGAGCTAGCGGCGAATTGGGAGAGCTCTTCGCTGCACTGCGCCGCTCGCAAGCGGCTTCGTTCTTCGCCTTCTGCCGTCCGGCGAGAGCTGAACTCCAGCGGTCAGTTGCAGCTCTGCCCAACAGCGTGTTCTCAGTTCTGCGGGCAAGCACGCCCTCTTGCCTTGGCCCCGAGTGCAAAGTCCCGAGCGAGCACTCGACTCAGTGCAATGCACCCGGAAGGACGCTCTCGCTCGTCTTTCGAGGAGCGATTCCTAACAGCAGAAGCAGCAGAGGCACAAACTGCACGACGAGAGGGGACAACGTAGAACACGTCTCTGTCCTGGCACATTTTCGTGTGCGAAACTTCCCTCCGGCTCTTCGGGCCTTGCGAAGCTCTGTGTACTGCGAGCGCTGCTACTCGCAGCTGAGGAGGACCGTGGAGCTAGCGGCGAATTGGGAGAGCTCTTCGCTGCACTGCGCCGCTCGCAAGCGGCTTCGTTCTTCGCCTTCTGCCGTCCGGCGAGAGCTGAACTCCAGCGGTCAGTTGCAGCTCTGCCCAACAGCGTGTTCTCAGTTCTGCGGGCAAGCACGCCCTCTTGCCTTGGCCCCGAGAGCAAAGTCCCGAGCGAGCACTCGACTCAGTGCAATGCACCCGGAAGGACGCTCTCGCTCGTCTTTCAAGGAGCGATTCCTAACAGCAGAAGCAGCAGAGGCACAAACTGCACGACGAGAGGGGACAACGTAGAACACGTCTCTGTCCTGGCACATTTGCGTGTGCGATACTTCCCTCCGGCTCTTCGGGCCTTGCGAAGCTCTGTGTACTGCGAGCGCTGCTACTCGCAGCTGAGGAGGACCGTGGAGCTAGCGGCGAATTCGGAGAGCTCTTCGCTGCACTGCGCCGCTCGCAAGCGGCTTCGTTCTTCGCCTTCTGCCGTCCGGCGAGAGCTGAACTCCAGCGGTCAGTTGCAGCTCTGCCCAACAGCGTGTTCTCAGTTCTGCGGGCAAGCACGCCCTCTTGCCTTGGCCCCGAGTGCAAAGTCCCGAGCGAGCACTCGACTCAGTGCAATGCACCCGGAAGGACGCTCTCGCTCGTCTTTCGAGGAGCGATTCCTAACAGCAGAAGCAGCAGAGGCACAAACTGCACGACGAGAGGGGACAACGTAGAACACGTCTCTGTCCTGGCACATTTGCGTGTGCGATACTTCCCTCCGGCTCTTCGGGCCTTGCGAAGCTCTGTGTACTGCGAGCGCTGCTACTCGCAGCTGAGAAGGACCGTGGAGCTAGCGGCGAATTGGGAGAGCTCTTCGCTGCACTGCGCCGCTCGCAAGCGGCTTCGTTCTTCGCCTTCTGCCGTCCGGCGAGAGCTGAACTCCAGCGGTCAGTTGCAGCTCTGCCCAACAGCGTGTTCTCAGTTCTGCGGGCAAGCACGCCCTCTTGCCTTGGCCTCGAGTGCAAAGTCCCGAGCGAGCACTCGACTCAGTGCAATGCACCCGGAAGGACGCTCTCGCTCGTCTTTCGAGGAGCGATTCCTAACAGCAGAAGCAGCAGAGGCACAAACTGCACGACGAGAGGGGACAACGTAGAACACGTCTCTGTCCTGGCACATTTGCGTGTGCGAAACTTCCCTCCGGCTCTTCGGGCCTTGCGAAGCTCTGTGTACTGCGAGCGCTGCTACTCGCAGCTGAGGAGGACCGTGGAGCTAGCGGCGAATTCGGAGAGCTCTTCGCTGCACTGCGCCGCTCGCAAGCGGCTTCGTTCTTCGCCTTCTGCCGTCCGGCGAGAGCTGAACTCCAGCGGTCAGTTGCAGCTCTGCCCAACAGCGTGTTCTCAGTTCTGCGGGCAAGCACGCCCTCTTGCCTTGGCCCCGAGTGCAAAGTCCCGAGCGAGCACTCGACTCAGTGCAATGCACCCGGAAGGACGCTCTCGCTCGTCTTTCGAGGAGCGATTCCTAACAGCAGAAGCAGCAGAGGCACAAACTGCACGACGAGAGGGGACAACGTAGAACACGTCTCTGTCCTGGCACATTTGCGTGTGCGATACTTCCCTCCGGCTCTTCGGGCCTTGCGAAGCTCTGTGTACTGCGAGCGCTGCTACTCGCAGCTGAGAAGGACCGTGGAGCTAGCGGCGAATTGGGAGAGCTCTTCGCTGCACTGCGCCGCTCGCAAGCGGCTTCGTTCTTCGCCTTCTGCCGTCCGGCGAGAGCTGAACTCCAGCGGTCAGTTGCAGCTCTGCCCAACAGCGTGTTCTCAGTTCTGCGGGCAAGCACGCCCTCTTGCCTTGGCCCCGAGAGCAAAGTCCCGAGCGAGCACTCGACTCAGTGCAATGCACCCGGAAGGACGCTCTCGCTCGTCTTTCGAGGAGCGATTCCTAACAGCAGAAGCAGCAGAGGCACAAACTGCACGACGAGAGGGGACAACGTAGAACACGTCTCTGTCCTGGCACATTTGCGTGTGCGATACTTCCCTCCGGCTCTTCGGGCCTTGCGAAGCTCTGTGTACTGCGAGCGCTGCTACTCGCAGCTGAGGAGGACCGTGGAGCTAGCGGCGAATTCGGAGAGCTCTTCGCTGCACTGCGCCGCTCGCAAGCGGCTTCGTTCTTCGCCTTCTGCCGTCCGGCGAGAGCTGAACTCCAGCGGTCAGTTGCAGCTCTGCCCAACAGCGTGTTCTCAGTTCTGCGGGCAAGCACGCCCTCTTGCCTTGGCCCCGAGAGCAAAGTCCCGAGCGAGCACTCGACTCAGTGCAATGCACCCGGAAGGACGCTCTCGCTCGTCTTTCGAGGAGCGATTCCTAACAGCAGAAGCAGCAGAGGCACAAACTGCACGACGAGAGGGGACAACGTAGAACACGTCTCTGTCCTGGCACATTTGCGTGTGCGATACTTCCCTCCGGCTCTTCGGGCCTTGCGAAGCTCTGTGTACTGCGAGCGCTGCTACTCGCAGCTGAGAAGGACCGTGGAGCTAGCGGCGAATTCGGAGAGCCCTTCGCTGCACTGCGCCGCTCGCAAGCGGCTTCGTTCTTCGCCTTCTGCCGTCCGGCGAGAGCTGAACTCCAGCGGTCAGTTGCAGCTCTGCCCAACAGCGTGTTCTCAGTTCTGCGGGCAAGCACGCCCTCTTGCCTTGGCCCCGAGTGCAAAGTCCCGAGCGAGCACTCGACTCAGTGCAATGCACCCGGAAGGACGCTCTCGCTCGTCTTTCGAGGAGCGATTCCTAACAGCAGAAGCAGCAGAGGCACAAACTGCACGACGAGAGGGGACAACGTAGAACACGTCTCTGTCCTGGCACATTTGCGTGTGCGAAACTTCCCTCCGGCTCTTCGGGCCTTGCGAAGCTCTGTGTACTGCGAGCGCTGCTACTCGCAGCTGAGGAGGACCGTGGAGCTAGCGGCGAATTGGGAGAGCTCTTCGCTGCACTGCGCCGCTCGCAAGCGGCTTCGTTCTTCGCCTCTGCCGTCCGGCGAGAGCTGAACTCCAGCGGTCAGTTGCAGCTCTGCCCAACAGCGTGTTCTCAGTTCTGCGGGCAAGCACGCCCTCTTGCCTTGGCCCCGAGAGCAAAGTCCCGAGCGAGCACTCGACTCAGTGCAATGCACCCGGAAGGACGCTCTCGCTCGTCTTTCGAGGAGCGATTCCTAACAGCAGAAGCAGCAGAGGCACAAACTGCACGACGAGAGGGGACAACGTAGAACACGTCTCTGTCCTGGCACATTTGCGTGTGCGATACTTCCCTCCGGCTCTTCGGGCCTTGCGAAGCTCTGTGTACTGCGAGCGCTGCTACTCGCAGCTGAGAAGGACCGTGGAGCTAGCGGCGAATTGGGAGAGCTCTTCGCTGCACTGCGCCGCTCGCAAGCGGCTTCGTTCT
>NW_028276246.1:0-32800 GCF_052056855.1 Sturnus vulgaris
GGTTAGTGTTATTTGGTTTAGGGTTAGGTTTAGGGTCAGGGTTAGGGTTATTTGGGCTAGGGTTAGGGTTAGGGTTAGGGTTAGGGTTAGGGTTAGGGTTAGGGTTAGGGTTAGGGTTATGTTTAGTTGGGTTTGGGTAATGGTTAGGGTTATTTTGGTAAAGGTTAGGCTTATGGTTAGTGTTAGGGCTAGTTGGTTTAGGGTTAGGGTTAGGGTTATTTGGTTTAGGTTTAGGTTTAGGGTCAGGGTTAGGGTTAGGGTTAGGGTTATTTGGGCTAGGGTTAGGGTTAGGGTTAGGGTTAGGGTTAGGGTTAGGGTTAGTTGGGTTAGGGTTATGGTTAGGGTTATTTTGGTAAAGGTTAGGCTTATGGTTAGTGTTAGGGCTAGTTGGTTTAGGGTTAGGGTTAGGGTTATTTGGTTTAGGGTTAGGTTTAGGGTCAGGGTTAGGGTTAGGGTTAGGGTTATTTGGGTTAGGGTTAGGGTTAGGGTTAGGGTTAGGGTTAGGGTTAGGGTTAGGGTTATTTTAGTTGGGTTTGGGTTATGGTTAGGGTTATTTTGGTAAAGGTTAGGCTTATGGTTTAGTGTTAGGGCTAGTTGGTTTAGGGTTAGGGTTAGGGTTATTTGGTTTAGGGTTAGGTTTAGGGTCAGGGTTAGGGTTAGGGTTAGGGTTATTTGGGCTAGGGTTAGGGTTAGGGTTAGGGTTAGGTTTAGGGTTAGTTGGGTTAGGGTTATAGTTAGGGTTATTTTGGTAAAGGTTAGGCTTAGGGTTAGTGTTAGGGCTAGTTGGTTTAGGGTTAGGGTTAGGGTTATTTGGTTTAGGGTTAGGTTTAGGGTCAGGGTTAGGGTTAGGGTTAGGGTTATTTGGGCTAGGGTTAGGGTTAGGGTTAGGGTTAGGGTTAGGGTTAGGGTTAGTTGGGTTAGGGTTATGGTTAGGGTTATTTTGGTAAAGGTTAGGCTTATGGTTAGTGTTAGGGCTAGTTGGTTTAGGGTTAGGGTTAGGGTTATTTGGTTTAGGGTTAGGTTTAGGGTCAGGGTTAGGGTTAGGGTTAGGGTTATTTGGGCTAGGGTTAGGGTTAGGGTTAGGGTTAGGGTTAGGGTTAGTTGGGTTAGGGTTATAGTTAGGGTTATTTTGGTAAAGGTTAGGCTTAGGGTTAGTGTTAGGGCTAGTTGGTTTAGGGTTAGGGTTAGGGTTATTTGGTTTAGGGTTAGGTTTAGGGTCAGGGTTAGGGTTAGGGTTAGGGTTATTTGGGGTAGGGTTAGGGTTAGGGTTATTTGGGGTAGGGTCAGGGTTAGGGTTAGGGTTAGGGTTAGGGTTAGGGTTAGGGTTAGGGTTAGGGTTAGGGTTAGGGTTAGGGTTAGGGTTAGTTGGGTTTGGGTTATGGTTAGGGTTATTTTGGTAAAGGTTAGGCTTATGGTTAGTGTTAGGGCTAGTTGGTTTAGGGTTAGGGTTAGGGTTATTTGGTTTAGGTTTAGGTTTAGGGTCAGGGTTAGGGTTAGGGTTAGGGTTATTTGGGCTAGGGTTAGGGTTAGGGTTAGGGTTAGGGTTAGGGTTAGGGTTAGTTGGGTTAGGGTTATGGTTAGGGTTATTTTGGTAAAGGTTAGGCTTATGGTTAGTGTTAGGGCTAGTTGGTTTAGGGTTAGGGTTAGGGTTATTTGGTTTAGGGTTAGGTTTAGGGTCAGGGTTAGGGTTAGGGTTAGGGTTATTTGGGCTAGGGTTAGGGTTAGGGTTAGGGTTAGGGTTAGGGTTAGGGTTAGGGTTAGGGTTAGGGTTAGGGTTATGGTTAGTTGGGTTTGGGTTATGGTTAGGGTTATTTTGGTAAAGGTTAGGCTTATGGTTAGTGTTAGGGCTAGTTGGTTTAGGGTTAGGGTTAGGGTTATTTGGTTTAGGTTTAGGTTTAGGGTCAGGGTTAGGGTTAGGGTTAGGGTTATTTGGGCTAGGGTTAGGGTTAGGGTTAGGGTTAGGGTTAGGGTTATGGTTAGTTGGGTTTGGGTTATGGTTAGGGTTATTTTGGTAAAGGTTAGGCTTATGGTTAGTGTTAGGGCTAGTTGGTTTAGGGTTAGGGTTAGGGTTATTTGGTTTAGGGTTAGGTTTAGGGTCAGGGTTAGGGTTAGGGTTAGGGTTATTTGGGCTAGGGTTAGGGTTAGGGTTAGGGGTAGGGTTAGGGTTATGATTAGTTGGGTTAGGGTTATTTGGGCTAGGGTTATTTTGGTAAAGGTTAGGCTTATGGTTAGTGTTAGGGCTAGTTGGTTTAGGGTTAGGGTTAGGGTTATTTGGTTTAGGTTTAGGTTTAGGGTCAGGGTTAGGGTTAGGGTTAGGGTTATTTGGGCTAGGGTTAGGTTTAGGGTCAGGGTTAGGGTTAGGGTTAGGGTTATTTGGGCTAGGGTTAGGGTTAGGGTTAGGGTTATGGTTAGTTGGGTTAGGGTTATGGTTAGGGTTATTTTGGTAAAGGTTAGGCTTATGGTTAGTGTTAGGGCTAGTTGGTTTAGGGTTAGGGTTAGGGTTATTTGGTTTAGGGTTAGGTTTAGGGTCAGGGTTAGGGTTAGGGTTAGGGTTATTTGGGCTAGGGTTAGGGTTAGGGTTAGGGTTAGGGTTAGGGTTATGGTTAGTTGGGTTTGGGTAATGGTTAGGGTTATTTTGGTAAAGGTTAGGCTTATGGTTAGTGTTAGGGCTAGTTGGTTTAGGGTTAGGGTTAGGGTTATTTGGTTTAGGTTTAGGTTTAGGGTCAGGGTTAGGGTTAGGGTTAGGGTTATTTGGGCTAGGGTTAGGGTTAGGGTTAGGGTTAGGGTTAGTTGGGTTAGGGTTATGGTTAGGGTTATTTTGGTAAAGGTTAGGCTTATGGTTAGTGTTAGGGCTACTTGGTTTAGGGTTAGGGTTAGGGTTATTTGGTTTAGGGTTAGGTTTAGGGTCAGGGTTAGGGTTAGGGTTAGGGTTATTTGGGCTAGGGTTAGGGTTAGGGTTAGGGTTAGGGTTAGGGTTAGGGTTAGGGTTAGGGTTAGGGTTAGGGTTAGGGTTAGGGTTAGGGTTATGGTTAGTTGGGTTTGGGTTATGGTTAGGGTTATTTTGGTAAAGGTTAGGCTTATGGTTAGTGTTAGGGCTAGTTGGTTTAGGGTTAGGGTTAGGGTTATTTGGTTTAGGGTTAGGTTTAGGGTCAGGGTTAGGGTTAGGGTTAGGGTTATTTGGGCTAGGGTTAGGGTTAGGGTTAGGGTTAGGGTTAGGGTTATGGTTAGTTGGGTTTGGGTTATGGTTAGGGTTATTTTGGTAAAGGTTAGGCTTATGGTTAGTGTTAGGGCTAGTTGGTTTAGGGTTAGGGTTAGGGTTATTTGGTTTAGGGTTAGGTTTAGGGTCAGGGTTAGGGTTAGGGTTAGGGTTATTTGGGCTAGGGTTAGGGTTAGGGTTAGGGTTAGGGTTAGGGTTAGTTGGGTTTGGGTTATGGTTAGGGTTATTTTGGTAAAGGTTAGGCTTATGGTTAGTGTTAGGGCTAGTTGGTTTAGGGTTAGGGTTATTTGGTTTAGGTTTAGGTTTAGGGTCAGGGTTAGGGTTAGGGTTAGGGTTATTTGGGCTAGGGTTAGGGTTAGGGTTAGGGTTAGGGTTATGGTTAGGGTTAGGGTTAGGGTTAGTTGGGTTAGGGTTATGGTTAGGGTTATTTTGGTAAAGGTTAGGCTTATGGTTAGTGTTAGGGCTAGTTGGTTTAGGGTTAGGGTTAGGGTTATTTGGTTTAGGTTTAGGTTTAGGGTCAGGGTTAGGGTTAGGGTTAGGGTTATTTGGGCTAGGGTTAGGGTTAGGGTTAGGGTTAGGGTTAGGGTTAGGGTTAGGGTTAGTTGGGTTAGGGTTATGGTTAGGGTTATTTTGGCAAAGGTTAGGCTTATGGTTAGTGTTAGGGCTAGTTGGTTTAGGGTTAGGGTTAGGGTTATTTGGTTTAGGGTTAGGTTTAGGGTCAGGGTTAGGGTTAGGGTTAGGGTTATTTGGGCTAGGGTTAGGGTTAGGGTTAGGGTTAGGGTTAGGGTTAGGGTTATGGTTAGTTGGGTTTGGGTTATGGTTAGGGTTATTTTGGTAAAGGTTAGGCTTATGGTTAGTGTTAGGGCTAGTTGGTTTAGGGTTAGGGTTAGGGTTATTTGGTTTAGGGTTAGGTTTAGGGTCAGGGTTAGGGTTAGGGTTATTTGGGCTAGGGTTAGGGTTAGGGTTAGGGTTAGGGTTAGGGTTAGTTGGGTTAGGGTTATAGTTAGGGTTATTTTGGTAAAGGTTAGGCTTAGGGTTAGTGTTAGGGCTAGTTGGTTTAGGGTTAGGGTTAGGGTTATTTGGTTTAGGGTTAGGTTTAGGGTCAGGGTTAGGGTTAGGGTTAGGGTTATTTGGGCTAGGGTTAGGGTTAGGGTTAGGGTTAGGGTTAGGGTTAGGGTTAGTTGGGTTAGGGTTATGGTTAGGGTTATTTTGGTAAAGGTTAGGCTTATGGTTAGTGTTAGGGCTAGTTGGTTTAGGGTTAGGGTTAGGGTTATTTGGTTTAGGGTTAGGTTTAGGGTCAGGGTTAGGGTTAGGGTTAGGGTTATTTGGGCTAGGGTTAGGGTTAGGGTTAGGGTTAGGGTTAGGGTTAGTTGGGTTAGGGTTATAGTTAGGGTTATTTTGGTAAAGGTTAGGCTTAGGGTTAGTGTTAGGGCTAGTTGGTTTAGGGTTAGGGTTAGGGTTATTTGGTTTAGGGTTAGGTTTAGGGTCAGGGTTAGGGTTAGGGTTAGGGTTATTTGGGGTAGGGTTAGGGTTAGGGTTATTTGGGGTAGGGTCAGGGTTAGGGTTAGGGTTAGGGTTAGGGTTAGGGTTAGGGTTAGGGTTAGGGTTAGGGTTAGGGTTAGGGTTAGTTGGGTTTGGGTTATGGTTAGGGTTATTTTGGTAAAGGTTAGGCTTATGGTTAGTGTTAGGGCTAGTTGGTTTAGGGTTAGGGTTAGGGTTATTTGGTTTAGGTTTAGGTTTAGGGTCAGGGTTAGGGTTAGGGTTAGGGTTATTTGGGCTAGGGTTAGGGTTAGGGTTAGGGTTAGGGTTAGGGTTAGTTGGGTTAGGGTTATGGTTAGGGTTATTTTGGTAAAGGTTAGGCTTATGGTTAGTGTTAGGGCTAGTTGGTTTAGGGTTAGGGTTAGGGTTATTTGGTTTAGGGTTAGGTTTAGGGTCAGGGTTAGGGTTAGGGTTAGGGTTATTTGGGCTAGGGTTAGGGTTAGGGTTAGGGTTAGGGTTAGGGTTAGGGTTAGGGTTAGGGTTAGGGTTATGGTTAGTTGGGTTTGGGTTATGGTTAGGGTTATTTTGGTAAAGGTTAGGCTTATGGTTAGTGTTAGGGCTAGTTGGTTTAGGGTTAGGGTTAGGGTTATTTGGTTTAGGTTTAGGTTTAGGGTCAGGGTTAGGGTTAGGGTTAGGGTTATTTGGGCTAGGGTTAGGGTTAGGGTTAGGGTTAGGGTTAGGGTTATGGTTAGTTGGGTTTGGGTTATGGTTAGGGTTATTTTGGTAAAGGTTAGGCTTATGGTTAGTGTTAGGGCTAGTTGGTTTAGGGTTAGGGTTAGGGTTATTTGGTTTAGGGTTAGGTTTAGGGTCAGGGTTAGGGTTAGGGTTAGGGTTATTTTGGCTAGGGTTAGGGTTAGGGTTAGGGGTAGGGTTAGGGTTATGATTAGTTGGGTTAGGGTTATTTGGGCTAGGGTTATTTTGGTAAAGGTTAGGCTTATGGTTAGTGTTAGGGCTAGTTGGTTTAGGGTTAGGGTTAGGGTTATTTGGTTTAGGTTTAGGTTTAGGGTCAGGGTTAGGGTTAGGGTTAGGGTTATTTGGGCTAGGGTTAGGTTTAGGGTCAGGGTTAGGGTTAGGGTTAGGGTTATTTGGGCTAGGGTTAGGGTTAGGGTTAGGGTTATGGTTAGTTGGGTTAGGGTTATGGTTAGGGTTATTTTGGTAAAGGTTAGGCTTATGGTTAGTGTTAGGGCTAGTTGGTTTAGGGTTAGGGTTAGGGTTATTTGGTTTAGGGTTAGGTTTAGGGTCAGGGTTAGGGTTAGGGTTAGGGTTATTTGGGCTAGGGTTAGGGTTAGGGTTAGGGTTAGGGTTAGGGTTATGGTTAGTTGGGTTTGGGTAATGGTTAGGGTTATTTTGGTAAAGGTTAGGCTTATGGTTAGTGTTAGGGCTAGTTGGTTTAGGGTTAGGGTTAGGGTTATTTGGTTTAGGTTTAGGTTTAGGGTCAGGGTTAGGGTTAGGGTTAGGGTTATTTGGGCTAGGGTTAGGGTTAGGGTTAGGGTTAGGGTTAGTTGGGTTAGGGTTATGGTTAGGGTTATTTTGGTAAAGGTTAGGCTTATGGTTAGTGTTAGGGCTACTTGGTTTAGGGTTAGGGTTAGGGTTATTTGGTTTAGGGTTAGGTTTAGGGTCAGGGTTAGGGTTAGGGTTAGGGTTATTTGGGCTAGGGTTAGGGTTAGGGTTAGGGTTAGGGTTAGGGTTAGGGTTAGGGTTAGGGTTAGGGTTAGGGTTAGGGTTAGGGTTATGGTTAGTTGGGTTTGGGTTATGGTTAGGGTTATTTTGGTAAAGGTTAGGCTTATGGTTAGTGTTAGGGCTAGTTGGTTTAGGGTTAGGGTTAGGGTTATTTGGTTTAGGGTTAGGTTTAGGGTCAGGGTTAGGGTTAGGGTTAGGGTTATTTGGGCTAGGGTTAGGGTTAGGGTTAGGGTTAGGGTTAGGGTTATGGTTAGTTGGGTTTGGGTTATGGTTAGGGTTATTTTGGTAAAGGTTAGGCTTATGGTTAGTGTTAGGGCTAGTTGGTTTAGGGTTAGGGTTAGGGTTATTTGGTTTAGGGTTAGGTTTAGGGTCAGGGTTAGGGTTAGGGTTAGGGTTATTTGGGCTAGGGTTAGGGTTAGGGTTAGGGTTAGGGTTAGGGTTAGTTGGGTTTGGGTTATGGTTAGGGTTATTTTGGTAAAGGTTAGGCTTATGGTTAGTGTTAGGGCTAGTTGGTTTAGGGTTAGGGTTATTTGGTTTAGGTTTAGGTTTAGGGTCAGGGTTAGGGTTAGGGTTAGGGTTATTTGGGCTAGGGTTAGGGTTAGGGTTAGGGTTAGGGTTATGGTTAGGGTTAGGGTTAGGGTTAGTTGGGTTAGGGTTATGGTTAGGGTTATTTTGGTAAAGGTTAGGCTTATGGTTAGTGTTAGGGCTAGTTGGTTTAGGGTTAGGGTTAGGGTTATTTGGTTTAGGTTTAGGTTTAGGGTCAGGGTTAGGGTTAGGGTTAGGGTTATTTGGGCTAGGGTTAGGGTTAGGGTTAGGGTTAGGGTTAGGGTTAGGGTTAGGGTTAGTTGGGTTAGGGTTATGGTTAGGGTTATTTTGGCAAAGGTTAGGCTTATGGTTAGTGTTAGGGCTAGTTGGTTTAGGGTTAGGGTTAGGGTTATTTGGTTTAGGGTTAGGTTTAGGGTCAGGGTTAGGGTTAGGGTTAGGGTTATTTGGGCTAGGGTTAGGGTTAGGGTTAGGGTTAGGGTTAGGGTTAGGGTTATGGTTAGTTGGGTTTGGGTTATGGTTAGGGTTATTTTGGTAAAGGTTAGGCTTATGGTTAGTGTTAGGGCTAGTTGGTTTAGGGTTAGGGTTAGGGTTATTTGGTTTAGGGTTAGGTTTAGGGTCAGGGTTAGGGTTAGGGTTATTTGGGCTAGGGTTAGGGTTAGGGTTAGGGTTAGGGTTAGGGTTAGTTGGGTTAGGGTTATAGTTAGGGTTATTTTGGTAAAGGTTAGGCTTAGGGTTAGTGTTAGGGCTAGTTGGTTTAGGGTTAGGGTTAGGGTTATTTGGTTTAGGGTTAGGTTTAGGGTCAGGGTTAGGGTTAGGGTTAGGGTTATTTGGGGTAGGGTTAGGGTTAGGGTTAGGGTTAGGGTTAGGGTTAGGGTTAGGGTTAGGGTTAGTTGGGTTTGGGTTATGGTTAGGGTTATTTTGGTAAAGGTTAGGCTTATGGTTAATGTTAGGGCTAGTTGGTTTAGGGTTAGGGTTAGGGTTATTTGGTTTAGGGTTAGGTTTAGGGTCAGGGTTAGGGTTAGGGTTAGGGTTATTTGGGCTAGGGTTAGGGTTAGGGTTAGGGTTATGGTTATGGTTAGTTGGGTTTGGGTTATGGTTAGGGTTATTTTGGTAAAGGTTAGGCTTATGGTTAGTGTTAGGGCTAGTTGGTTTAGGGTTAGGGTTAGGGTTATTTGGTTTAGGGTTAGGTTTAGGGTCAGGGTTAGGGTTAGGGTTAGGGTTATTTTGGCTAGGGTTCGGGTTAGGGTTAGGGTTAGGGTTAGGGTTATGATTAGTTGGGTTAGGGTTATGGTTAGGGTTATTTTGGTAAAGGTTAGGCTTATGGTTAGTGTTAGGGCTAGTTGGTTTAGGGTTAGGGTTAGGGTTATTTGGTTTAGGTTTAGGTTTAGGGTCAGGGTTAGGGTTAGGGTTAGGGTTATTTGGGCTAGGGTTAGGGTTAGGGTTAGGGTTAGGGTTAGGGTTAGGGTTAGGGTTAGGGTTAGGGTTAGGGTTATGGTTAGTTGGGTTTGGGTAATGGTTAGGGTTATTTTGGTAAAGGTTAGGCTTATGGTTAGTGTTAGGGCTAGTTGGTTTAGGGTTAGGGTTACGGTTATTTGGTTTAGGGTTAGGTTTAGGGTCAGGGTTAGGGTTAGGGTTAGGGTTATTTGGGCTAGGGTTCGGGTTAGGGTTAGGGTTAGGGTTATGGTTAGTTGGGTTTGGGTTATGGTTAGGGTTATTTTGGTAAAGGTTAGGCTTATGGTTAGTGTTAGGGCTAGTTGGTTTAGGGTTAGGGTTAGGGTTATTTGGTTTAGGGTTAGGTTTAGGGTCAGGGTTAGGGTTAGGGTTAGGGTTATTTGGGCTAGGGTTAGGGTTAGGGTTAGGGTTAGGGTTAGGGTTAGTTGGGTTAGGGTTATAGTTAGGGTTATTTTGGTAAAGGTTAGGCTTAGGGTTAGTGTTAGGGCTAGTTGGTTTAGGGTTAGGGTTAGGGTTATTTGGTTTAGGGTTAGGTTTAGGGTCAGGGTTAGGGTTAGGGTTAGGGTTATTTGGGGTAGGGTTAGGGTTAGGGTTAGGGTTATGGTTAGGGTTAGGGTTAGGGTTAGGGTTAGGGTTAGGGTTAGTTGGGTTTGGGTTATGGTTAGGGTTATTTTGTTAAATGTTAGGCTTATGGTTAATGTTAGGGCTAGTTGGTTTAGGGTTAGGGTTAGTGTTATTTGGTTTAGGGTTAGGTTTAGGGTCAGGGTTAGGGTTATTTGGGCTAGGGTTAGGGTTAGGGTTAGGGTTAGGGTTAGGGTTAGGGTTAGGGTTAGGGTTATGTTTAGTTGGGTTTGGGTAATGGTTAGGGTTATTTTGGTAAAGGTTAGGCTTATGGTTAGTGTTAGGGCTAGTTGGTTTAGGGTTAGGGTTAGGGTTATTTGGTTTAGGTTTAGGTTTAGGGTCAGGGTTAGGGTTAGGGTTAGGGTTATTTGGGCTAGGGTTAGGGTTAGGGTTAGGGTTAGGGTTAGGGTTAGGGTTAGTTGGGTTAGGGTTATGGTTAGGGTTATTTTGGTAAAGGTTAGGCTTATGGTTAGTGTTAGGGCTAGTTGGTTTAGGGTTAGGGTTAGGGTTATTTGGTTTAGGGTTAGGTTTAGGGTCAGGGTTAGGGTTAGGGTTAGGGTTATTTGGGTTAGGGTTAGGGTTAGGGTTAGGGTTAGGGTTAGGGTTAGGGTTAGGGTTATGGTTAGTTGGGTTTGGGTTATGGTTAGGGTTATTTTGGTAAAGGTTAGGCTTATGGTTAGTGTTAGGGCTAGTTGGTTTAGGGTTAGGGTTAGGGTTATTTGGTTTAGGGTTAGGTTTAGGGTCAGGGTTAGGGTTAGGGTTAGGGTTATTTGGGCTAGGGTTAGGGTTAGGGTTAGGGTTAGGTTTAGGGTTAGTTGGGTTAGGGTTATAGTTAGGGTTATTTTGGTAAAGGTTAGGCTTAGGGTTAGTGTTAGGGCTAGTTGGTTTAGGGTTAGGGTTAGGGTTATTTGGTTTAGGGTTAGGTTTAGGGTCAGGGTTAGGGTTAGGGTTAGGGTTATTTGGGCTAGGGTTAGGGTTAGGGTTAGGGTTAGGGTTAGGGTTAGTTGGGTTAGGGTTATGGTTAGGGTTATTTTGGTAAAGGTTAGGCTTATGGTTAGTGTTAGGGCTAGTTGGTTTAGGGTTAGGGTTAGGGTTATTTGGTTTAGGGTTAGGTTTAGGGTCAGGGTTAGGGTTAGGGTTAGGGTTATTTGGGCTAGGGTTAGGGTTAGGGTTAGGGTTAGGGTTAGGGTTAGTTGGGTTAGGGTTATAGTTAGGGTTATTTTGGTAAAGGTTAGGCTTAGGGTTAGTGTTAGGGCTAGTTGGTTTAGGGTTAGGGTTAGGGTTATTTGGTTTAGGGTTAGGTTTAGGGTCAGGGTTAGGGTTAGGGTTAGGGTTATTTGGGGTAGGGTTAGGGTTAGGGTTATTTGGGGTAGGGTCAGGGTTAGGGTTAGGGTTAGGGTTAGGGTTAGGGTTAGGGTTAGGGTTAGGGTTAGGGTTAGGGTTAGGGTTAGGGTTAGTTGGGTTTGGGTTATGGTTAGGGTTATTTTGGTAAAGGTTAGGCTTATGGTTAGTGTTAGGGCTAGTTGGTTTAGGGTTAGG
Organism: Sturnus vulgaris; assembly: GCF_052056855.1. Lineage (NCBI taxonomy): Eukaryota > Metazoa > Chordata > Aves > Passeriformes > Sturnidae > Sturnus > Sturnus vulgaris. Next base: position 10,595 of record NW_028276246.1, read on the forward strand.
GTTAGGGTTATTTGGTTTAGGTTTAGGTTTAGGGTCAGGGTTAGGGTTAGGGTTAGGGTTATTTGGGCTAGGGTTAGGGTTAGGGTTAGGGTTAGGGTTAGGGTTAGGGTTAGTTGGGTTAGGGTTATGGTTAGGGTTATTTTGGTAAAGGTTAGGCTTATGGTTAGTGTTAGGGCTAGTTGGTTTAGGGTTAGGGTTAGGGTTATTTGGTTTAGGGTTAGGTTTAGGGTCAGGGTTAGGGTTAGGGTTAGGGTTATTTGGGCTAGGGTTAGGGTTAGGGTTAGGGTTAGGGTTAGGGTTAGGGTTAGGGTTAGGGTTAGGGTTAGGGTTATGGTTAGTTGGGTTTGGGTTATGGTTAGGGTTATTTTGGTAAAGGTTAGGCTTATGGTTAGTGTTAGGGCTAGTTGGTTTAGGGTTAGGGTTAGGGTTATTTGGTTTAGGTTTAGGTTTAGGGTCAGGGTTAGGGTTAGGGTTAGGGTTATTTGGGCTAGGGTTAGGGTTAGGGTTAGGGTTAGGGTTATGGTTAGTTGGGTTTGGGTTATGGTTAGGGTTATTTTGGTAAAGGTTAGGCTTATGGTTAGTGTTAGGGCTAGTTGGTTTAGGGTTAGGGTTAGGGTTATTTGGTTTAGGGTTAGGTTTAGGGTCAGGGTTAGGGTTAGGGTTAGGGTTATTTTGGCTAGGGTTAGGGTTAGGGTTAGGGGTAGGGTTAGGGTTATGATTAGTTGGGTTAGGGTTATTTGGGCTAGGGTTATTTTGGTAAAGGTTAGGCTTATGGTTAGTGTTAGGGCTAGTTGGTTTAGGGTTAGGGTTAGGGTTATTTGGTTTAGGTTTAGGTTTAGGGTCAGGGTTAGGGTTAGGGTTAGGGTTATTTGGGCTAGGGTTAGGTTTAGGGTCAGGGTTAGGGTTAGGGTTAGGGTTATTTGGGCTAGGGTTAGGGTTAGGGTTAGGGTTATGGTTAGTTGGGTTAGGGTTATGGTTAGGGTTATTTTGGTAAAGGTTAGGCTTATGGTTAGTGTTAGGGCTAGTTGGTTTAGGGTTAGGGTTAGGGTTATTTGGTTTAGGGTTAGGTTTAGGGTCAGGGTTAGGGTTAGGGTTAGGGTTATTTGGGCTAGGGTTAGGGTTAGGGTTAGGGTTAGGGTTAGGGTTATGGTTAGTTGGGTTTGGGTAATGGTTAGGGTTATTTTGGTAAAGGTTAGGCTTATGGTTAGTGTTAGGGCTAGTTGGTTTAGGGTTAGGGTTAGGGTTATTTGGTTTAGGTTTAGGTTTAGGGTCAGGGTTAGGGTTAGGGTTAGGGTTATTTGGGCTAGGGTTAGGGTTAGGGTTAGGGTTAGGGTTAGGGTTAGTTGGGTTAGGGTTATGGTTAGGGTTATTTTGGTAAAGGTTAGGCTTATGGTTAGTGTTAGGGCTACTTGGTTTAGGGTTAGGGTTAGGGTTATTTGGTTTAGGGTTAGGTTTAGGGTCAGGGTTAGGGTTAGGGTTAGGGTTATTTGGGCTAGGGTTAGGGTTAGGGTTAGGGTTAGGGTTAGGGTTAGGGTTAGGGTTAGGGTTAGGGTTAGGGTTAGGGTTAGGGTTATGGTTAGTTGGGTTTGGGTTATGGTTAGGGTTATTTTGGTAAAGGTTAGGCTTATGGTTAGTGTTAGGGCTAGTTGGTTTAGGGTTAGGGTTAGGGTTATTTGGTTTAGGGTTAGGTTTAGGGTCAGGGTTAGGGTTAGGGTTAGGGTTATTTGGGCTAGGGTTAGGGTTAGGGTTAGGGTTAGGGTTAGGGTTATGGTTAGTTGGGTTTGGGTTATGGTTAGGGTTATTTTGGTAAAGGTTAGGCTTATGGTTAGTGTTAGGGCTAGTTGGTTTAGGGTTAGGGTTAGGGTTATTTGGTTTAGGGTTAGGTTTAGGGTCAGGGTTAGGGTTAGGGTTAGGGTTATTTGGGCTAGGGTTAGGGTTAGGGTTAGGGTTAGGGTTAGGGTTAGTTGGGTTTGGGTTATGGTTAGGGTTATTTTGGTAAAGGTTAGGCTTATGGTTAGTGTTAGGGCTAGTTGGTTTAGGGTTAGGGTTATTTGGTTTAGGTTTAGGTTTAGGGTCAGGGTTAGGGTTAGGGTTAGGGTTATTTGGGCTAGGGTTAGGGTTAGGGTTAGGGTTAGGGTTATGGTTAGGGTTAGGGTTAGGGTTAGTTGGGTTAGGGTTATGGTTAGGGTTATTTTGGTAAAGGTTAGGCTTATGGTTAGTGTTAGGGCTAGTTGGTTTAGGGTTAGGGTTAGGGTTATTTGGTTTAGGTTTAGGTTTAGGGTCAGGGTTAGGGTTAGGGTTAGGGTTATTTGGGCTAGGGTTAGGGTTAGGGTTAGGGTTAGGGTTAGGGTTAGGGTTAGGGTTAGTTGGGTTAGGGTTATGGTTAGGGTTATTTTGGCAAAGGTTAGGCTTATGGTTAGTGTTAGGGCTAGTTGGTTTAGGGTTAGGGTTAGGGTTATTTGGTTTAGGGTTAGGTTTAGGGTCAGGGTTAGGGTTAGGGTTAGGGTTATTTGGGCTAGGGTTAGGGTTAGGGTTAGGGTTAGGGTTAGGGTTAGGGTTATGGTTAGTTGGGTTTGGGTTATGGTTAGGGTTATTTTGGTAAAGGTTAGGCTTATGGTTAGTGTTAGGGCTAGTTGGTTTAGGGTTAGGGTTAGGGTTATTTGGTTTAGGGTTAGGTTTAGGGTCAGGGTTAGGGTTAGGGTTATTTGGGCTAGGGTTAGGGTTAGGGTTAGGGTTAGGGTTAGGGTTAGTTGGGTTAGGGTTATAGTTAGGGTTATTTTGGTAAAGGTTAGGCTTAGGGTTAGTGTTAGGGCTAGTTGGTTTAGGGTTAGGGTTAGGGTTATTTGGTTTAGGGTTAGGTTTAGGGTCAGGGTTAGGGTTAGGGTTAGGGTTATTTGGGGTAGGGTTAGGGTTAGGGTTAGGGTTAGGGTTAGGGTTAGGGTTAGGGTTAGGGTTAGGGTTAGTTGGGTTTGGGTTATGGTTAGGGTTATTTTGGTAAAGGTTAGGCTTATGGTTAATGTTAGGGCTAGTTGGTTTAGGGTTAGGGTTAGGGTTATTTGGTTTAGGGTTAGGTTTAGGGTCAGGGTTAGGGTTAGGGTTAGGGTTATTTGGGCTAGGGTTAGGGTTAGGGTTAGGGTTATGGTTATGGTTAGTTGGGTTTGGGTTATGGTTAGGGTTATTTTGGTAAAGGTTAGGCTTATGGTTAGTGTTAGGGCTAGTTGGTTTAGGGTTAGGGTTAGGGTTATTTGGTTTAGGGTTAGGTTTAGGGTCAGGGTTAGGGTTAGGGTTAGGGTTATTTTGGCTAGGGTTAGGGTTAGGGTTAGGGTTAGGGTTAGGGTTATGATTAGTTGGGTTAGGGTTATGGTTAGGGTTATTTTGGTAAAGGTTAGGCTTATGGTTAGTGTTAGGGCTAGTTGGTTTAGGGTTAGGGTTAGGGTTATTTGGTTTAGGTTTAGGTTTAGGGTCAGGGTTAGGGTTAGGGTTAGGGTTATTTGGGCTAGGGTTAGGGTTAGGGTTAGGGTTAGGGTTAGGGTTAGGGTTAGGGTTAGGGTTAGGGTTAGGGTTATGGTTAGTTGGGTTTGGGTAATGGTTAGGGTTATTTTGGTAAAGGTTAGGCTTATGGTTAGTGTTAGGGCTAGTTGGTTTAGGGTTAGGGTTACGGTTATTTGGTTTAGGGTTAGGTTTAGGGTCAGGGTTAGGGTTAGGGTTAGGGTTATTTGGGCTAGGGTTCGGGTTAGGGTTAGGGTTAGGGTTATGGTTAGTTGGGTTTGGGTTATGGTTAGGGTTATTTTGGTAAAGGTTAGGCTTATGGTTAGTGTTAGGGCTAGTTGGTTTAGGGTTAGGGTTAGGGTTATTTGGTTTAGGGTTAGGTTTAGGGTCAGGGTTAGGGTTAGGGTTAGGGTTTTTTGGGCTAGGGTTAGGGTTAGGGTTAGGGTTAGGGTTAGGGTTAGGGTTATGGTTATGGTTAGTTGGGTTTGGGTTATGGTTAGGGTTATTTTGGTAAAGGTTAGGCTTATGGTTAGTGTTAGGGCTAGTTGGTTTAGGGTTAGGTTTAGGGTCAGGGTTAGGGTTAGGGTTTAGGGTTATTTGGGCTAGGGTTAGGTTTAGGGTTAGGGTTAGGGTTAGGGTTAGGGTTAGGGTTAGGGTTATGGTTAGTAGGGTTTGGGTTATGGTTAGGGTTATTTTGGTAAAGGTTAGGCTTATGGTTAGTGTTAGGGCTAGTTGGTTTAGGGTTAGGGTTAGGGTTATTTGGTTTAGGGTTAGGTTTAGGGTCAGGGTTAGGGTTAGGGTTAGGGTTATTTGGGTTAGGGGTAGGGTTAGGGTTAGGGTTAGGGTTAGGGTTATGGTTAGTTGGGTTTGGGTTATGGTTAGGGTTATTTTGGTAAAGGTTAGGCTTATGGTTAGTGTTAGGGCTAGTTGGTTTCGGGTTAGGGTTAGGGTTATTTGGTTTAGGGTTAGGTTTAGGGTCAGGGTTAGGGTTAGGGTTAGGGTTATTTGGGCTAGGGTTAGGGTTAGGGTTAGGGTTAGGGTTAGGGTTATGGTTAGTTGGGTTTGGGTAATGGTTAGGGTTATTTTGGTAAAGGTTAGGCTTATGGTTAGTGTTAGGGCTAGTTGGTTTAGGGTTAGGGTTAGGGTTATTTGGTTTAGGTTTAGGTTTAGGGTCAGGGTTAGGGTTAGGGTTAGGGTTATTTGGGCTAGGGTTAGGGTTAGGGTTAGGGTTAGGGTTAGGGTTAGTTGGGTTAGGGTTATGGTTAGGGTTATTTTGGTAAAGGTTAGGCTTATGGTTAGTGTTAGGGCTAGTTGGTTTAGGGTTAGGGTTAGGGTTATTTGGTTTAGGTTTCGGTTTAGGGTCAGGGTTAGGGTTAGGGTTAGGGTTATTTGGGCTAGGGTTAGGGTTAGGGTTAGGGTTAGGGTTAGGGTTAGGGTTAGGGTTAGGGTTAGGGTTAGGGTTATGGTTAGTTGGGTTTGGGTTATGGTTAGGGTTATTTTGGTAAAGGTTAGGCTTATGGTTAGTGTTAGGGCTAGTTGGTTTAGGGTTAGGGTTAGGGTTATTTGGTTTAGGGTTAGGTTTAGGGTCAGGGTTAGGGTTAGGGTTAGGGTTATTTGGGCTAGGGTTAGGGTTAGGGTTAGGGTTAGGGTTAGGGTTATGGTTAGTTGGGTTTGGGTTATGGTTAGGGTTATTTTGGTAAAGGTTAGGCTTATGGTTAGTGTTAGGGCTAGTTGGTTTAGGGTTAGGGTTAGGGTTATTTGGTTTAGGGTTAGGTTTAGGGTCAGGGTTAGGGTTAGGGTTAGGGTTATTTGGGCTAGGGTTAGGGTTAGGGTTAGGGTTAGGGTTAGGGTTAGGGTTATGGTTAGTTGGGTTTGGGTAATGGTTAGGGTTATTTTGGTAAAGGTTAGGCTTATGGTTAGTGTTAGGGCTAGTTGGTTTAGGGTTAGGGTTAGGGTTATTTGGTTTAGGGTTAGGTTTAGGGTCAGGGTTAGGGTTAGGGTTAGGGTTATTTGGGCTAGGGTTAGGGTTAGGGTTAGGGTTAGGGTTAGGGTTATGGTTAGTTGGGTTTGGGTTATGGTTAGGGTTATTTTGGTAAAGGTTAGGCTTATGGTTAGTGTTAGGGCTAGTTGGTTTAGGGTTAGGGTTAGGGTTATTTGGTTTAGGGTTAGGGTTAGGGTTATTTGGTTTAGGGTTAGGTTTAGGGTCAGGGTTAGGGTTAGGGTTAGGGTTATTTGGGCTAGGGTTAGGGTTAGGGTTAGGGTTAGGGTTAGGGTTAGGGTTAGTTGGGTTTGGGTAATGGTTAGGGTTATTTTGGTAAAGGTTAGGCTTATGGTTAGTGTTAGGGCTAGTTGCTTTAGGGTTAGGGTTAGGGTTATTTGGTTTAGGTTTAGGTTTAGGGTCAGGGTTAGGGTTAGGGTTATTTGGGCTAGGGTTAGGGTTAGGGTTAGGGTTAGGGTTAGGGTTAGGGTTAGGGTTAGGGTTAGGGTTAGTTGGGTTAGGGTTATGGTTAGGGTTATTTTGGTAAAGGTTAGGCTTATGGTTAGTGTTAGGGCTAGTTGGTTTAGGGTTAGGGTTAGGGTTATTTGGTTTAGGGTTAGGTTTAGGGTCAGGGTTAGGGTTAGGGTTAGGGTTATTTGGGCTAGGGTTAGGGTTAGGGTTAGGGTTAGGGTTAGGGTTATGGTTATGGTTAGTTGGGTTAGGGTTATGGTTAGGGTTATTTTGGTAAAGGTTAGGCTTATGGTTAGTGTTAGGGCTAGTTGGTTTAGGGTTAGGTTTACGGTCAGGGTTAGGGTTAGGGTTTAGGGTTATTTGGGCTAGGGTTAGGGTTAGGGTTAGGGTTAGGGTTAAGGTTAGGGTTAGGGTTAGGGTTAGGGTTAGGGTTATGGTTAGTTGGGTTTGGGTTATGGTTAGGGTTATTTTGGTAAAGGTTAGGCTTATGGTTAGTGTTAGGGCTAGTTGGTTTAGGGTTAGGGTTAGGGTTATTTGGTTTAGGTTTAGGTTTAGGGTCAGGGTTAGGGTTAGGGTTAGGGTTATTTGGGCTAGGGTTAGGGTTAGGGTTAGGGTTAGGGTTAGGGTTAGGGTTAGGGTTAGGGTTAGGGTTAGGGTTAGTTGGGTTAGGGTTATGGTTAGGGTTATTTTGGTAAAGGTTAGGCTTATGGTTAGTGTTAGGGCTAGTTGGTTTAGGGTTAGGGTTAGGGTTATTTGGTTTAGGTTTAGGTTTAGGGTCAGGGTTAGGGTTAGGGTTAGGGTTATTTGGGCTAGGGTTCGGGTTAGGGTTAGGGTTAGGGTTAGGGTTAGGGTTAGTTGGGTTAGGGTTATGGTTAGGGTTATTTTGGTAAAGGTTAGGCTTATGGTTAGTGTTAGGGCTAGTTGGTTTAGGGTTAGGGTTAGGGTTATTTGGTTTAGGGTTAGGTTTAGGGTCAGGGTTAGGGTTAGGGTTAGGGTTATTTGGGCTAGGGTTAGGGTTAGGGTTAGGGTTAGGGTTAGGGTTATGGTTATGGTTAGTTGGGTTTGGGTTATGGTTAGGGTTATTTTGGTAAAGGTTAGGCTTATGGTTAGTGTTAGGGCTAGTTGGTTTAGGGTTAGGGTTATTTGGTTTAGGGTTAGGTTTAGGGTCAGGGTTAGGGTTAGGGTTAGGGTTATTTGGGCTAGGGTTAGGGTTAGGGTTAGGGTTAGGGTTAGGGTTATGGTTAGTTGGGTTTGGGTAATGGTTAGGGTTATTTTGGTAAAGGTTAGGCTTATGGTTAGTGTTAGGGCTAGTTGGTTTAGGGTTAGGGTTAGGGTTATTTGGTTTAGGTTTAGGTTTAGGGTCAGGGTTAGGGTTAGGGTTATTTGGGCTAGGGTTAGGGTTAGGGTTAGGGTTAGGGTTAGGGTTAGGGTTAGTTGGGTTAGGGTTATGGTTAGGGTTATTTTGGTAAAGGTTAGGCTTATGGTTAGTGTTAGGGCTAGTTGGTTTAGGGTTAGGGTTAGGGTTATTTGGTTTAGGGTTAGGTTTAGGGTCAGGGTTAGGGTTAGGGTTAGGGTTATTTGGGCTAGGGTTAGGGTTAGGGTTAGGGTTAGGGTTAGGGTTAGGGTTAGGGTTAGGGTTAGGGTTAGTTGGGTTTGGGTTATGGTTAGGGTTATTTTGGTAAAGGTTAGGCTTATGGTTATAGTTAGGGCTAGTTGGTTTAGGGTTAGGGTTAGGGTTATTTGGTTTAGGGTTAGGTTTAGGGTCAGGGTTAGGGTTAGGGTTAGGGTTATTTGGGCTAGGGTTAGGGTTAGGGTTAGGGTTAGGGTTAGGGTTAGGGTTAGTTGGGTTAGGGTTATAGTTAGGGTTATTTTGGTAAAGGTTAGGCTTAGGGTTAGTGTTAGGGCTAGTTGGTTTAGGGTTAGGGTTAGGGTTATTTGGTTTAGGGTTAGGTTTAGGGTCAGGGTTAGGGTTAGGGTTAGGGTTATTTGGGGTAGGGTTAGGGTTAGGGTTAGGGTTAGGGTTAGGGTTAGGGTTAGGGTTAGGGTTAGGGTTAGGGTTAGTTGGGTTTGGGTTATGGTTAGGGTTATTTTGGTAAAGGTTAGGCTTATGGTTAATGTTAGGGCTAGTTGGTTTAGGGTTAGGGTTAGGGTTATTTGGTTTAGGGTTAGGTTTAGGGTCAGGGTTAGGGTTAGGGTTAGGGTTATTTGGGCTAGGGTTAGGGTTAGGGTTAGGGTTAGGGTTATGGTTAGTTGGGTTTGGGTTATGGTTAGGGTTATTTTGGTAAAGGTTAGGCTTATGGTTAGTGTTAGGGCTAGTTGGTTTAGGGTTAGGGTTAGGGTTATTTGGTTTAGGGTTAGGTTTAGGGTCAGGGTTAGGGTTAGGGTTAGGGTTATTTGGGCTAGGGTTAGGGTTAGGGTTAGGGTTAGGGTTAGGGTTAGGGTTATGATTAGTTGGGTTAGGGTTATGGTTAGGGTTATTTTGGTAAAGGTTAGGCTTATGGTTAGTGTTAGGGCTAGTTGGTTTAGGGTTAGGGTTAGGGTTATTTGGTTTAGGTTTAGGTTTAGGGTCAGGGTTAGGGTTAGGGTTAGGGTTATTTGGGCTAGGGTTAGGGTTAGGGTTAGGGTTAGGGTTAGGGTTAGGGTTAGTTGGGTTTGGGTAATGGTTAGGGTTATTTTGGTAAAGGTTAGGCTTATGGTTAGTGTTAGGGCTAGTTGGTTTAGGGTTAGGGTTAGGGTTATTTGGTTTAGGGTTAGGTTTAGGGTCAGGGTTAGGGTTAGGGTTAGGGTTATTTGGGCTAGGGTTAGGGTTAGGGTTAGGGTTAGGGTTAGGGTTATGGTTAGTTGGGTTTGGGTTATGGTTAGGGTTATTTTGGTAAAGGTTAGGCTTATGGTTAGTGTTAGGGCTAGTTGGTTTAGGGTTAGGGTTAGGGTTATTTGGTTTAGGGTTAGGTTTAGGGTCAGGGTTAGGGTTAGGGTTAGGGTTATTTGGGCTAGGGTTAGGGTTAGGGTTAGGGTTAGGGTTAGGGTTATGGTTAGTTGGGTTTGGGTTATGGTTAGGGTTATTTTGGTAAAGGTTAGGCTTATGGTTAGTGTTAGGGCTAGTTGGTTTAGGGTTAGGTTTAGGGTCAGGGTTAGGGTTAGGGTTTAGGGTTATTTGGGCCAGGTTAGGGTTAGGGTTAGGGTTAGGGTTAGGGTTAGGGTTAGGGTTAGGGTTAGGGTTAGGGTTAGGGTTAGGGTTAGGGTTATGGTTAGGGTTATGGTTAGTTGGGTTTGGGTTATGGTTAGGGTTTTTTTGGTAAAGGTTAGGCTTATGGTTAGTGTTAGGGCTAGTTGGTTTAGGGTTAGGGTTAGGGTTATTTGGGCTAGGGTTAGGTTTAGGGTCAGGGTTAGGGTTAGGGTTAGGGTTATTTGGGCTAGGGTTAGGGTTAGGGTTAGGGTTAGGGTTAGGGTTAGGGTTAGTTGGGTTTGGGTAATGGTTAGGGTTATTTTGGTAAAGGTTAGGCTTATGGTTAGTGTTAGGGCTAGTTGGTTTAGGGTTAGGGTTAGGGTTATTTGGTTTAGGTTTAGGTTTAGGGTCAGGGTTAGGGTTAGGGTTAGGGTTATTTGGGCTAGGGTTAGGGTTAGGGTTAGGGTTAGGGTTAGGGTTATGGTTATGGTTAGTTGGGTTTGGGTTATGGTTAGGGTTATTTTGGTAAAGGTTAGGCTTATGGTTAGTGTTAGGGCTAGTTGGTTTAGGGTTAGGGTTAGGGTTATTTGGTTTAGGGTTAGGTTTAGGGTCAGGGTTAGGGTTAGGGTTAGGGTTATTTGGGCTAGGGTTAGGGTTAGGGTTAGGGTTAGGGTTAGGGTTAGTTGGGTTAGGGTTATAGTTAGGGTTATTTTGGTAAAGGTTAGGCTTAGGGTTAGTGTTAGGGCTAGTTGGTTTAGGGTTAGGGTTAGGGTTATTTGGTTTAGGGTTAGGTTTAGGGTCAGGGTTAGGGTTAGGGTTAGGGTTATTTGGGGTAGGGTTAGGGTTAGGGTTAGGGTTAGGGTTAGGGTTAGGGTTAGGGTTAGGGTTAGGGTTAGTTGGGTTTGGGTTATGGTTAGGGTTATTTTGTTAAAGGTTAGGCTTATGGTTAATGTTAGGGCTAGTTGGTTTAGGGTTAGGGTTAGGGTTATTTGGTTTAGGGTTAGGTTTAGGGTCAGGGTTAGGGTTATTTGGGCTAGGGTTAGGGTTAGGGTTAGGGTTAGGGTTAGGGTTAGGGTTAGGGTTATGTTTAGTTGGGTTTGGGTAATGGTTAGGGTTATTTTGGTAAAGGTTAGGCTTATGGTTAGTGTTAGGGCTAGTTGGTTTAGGGTTAGGGTTAGGGTTATTTGGTTTAGGTTTAGGTTTAGGGTCAGGGTTAGGGTTAGGGTTAGGGTTATTTGGGCTAGGGTTAGGGTTAGGGTTAGGGTTAGGGTTAGGGTTAGGGTTAGTTGGGTTAGGGTTATGGTTAGGGTTATTTTGGTAAAGGTTAGGCTTATGGTTAGTGTTAGGGCTAGTTGGTTTAGGGTTAGGGTTAGGGTTATTTGGTTTAGGGTTAGGTTTAGGGTCAGGGTTAGGGTTAGGGTTAGGGTTATTTGGGCTAGGGTTAGGGTTAGGGTTAGGGTTAGGTTTAGGGTTAGTTGGGTTAGGGTTATAGTTAGGGTTATTTTGGTAAAGGTTAGGCTTAGGGTTAGTGTTAGGGCTAGTTGGTTTAGGGTTAGGGTTAGGGTTATTTGGTTTAGGGTTAGGTTTAGGGTCAGGGTTAGGGTTAGGGTTAGGGTTATTTGGGGTAGGGTTAGGGTTAGGGTTAGGGTTAGGGTTAGGGTTAGTTGGGTTAGGGTTATGGTTAGGGTTATTTTGGTAAAGGTTAGGCTTATGGTTATTGTTAGGGCTAGTTGGTTTAGGGTTAGGGTTAGGGTTATTTGGTTTAGGGTTAGGTTTAGGGTCAGGGTTAGGGTTAGGGTTAGGGTTATTTGGGCTAGGGTTAGGGTTAGGGTTAGGGTTAGGGTTAGGGTTAGGGTTAGGGTTAGGGTTAGGGTTATGGTTAGTTGGGTTTGGGTTATGGTTAGGGTTATTTTGGTAAAGGTTAGGCTTATGGTTAGTGTAAGGGCTAGTTGGTTTAGGGTTAGGGTTAGGGTTATTTGGTTTAGGGTTAGGTTTAGGGTCAGGGTTAGGGTTAGGGTTAGGGTTATTTGGGCTAGGGTTAGGGTTAGGGTTAGGGTTAGGGTTAGGGTTAGGGTTAGTTGGGTTAGGGTTATAGTTAGGGTTATTTTGGTAAAGGTTAGGCTTATGGTTAGTGTTAGGGCTAGTTGGTTTAGGGTTAGGGTTAGGGTTATTTGGTTTAGGGTTAGGTTTAGGGTCAGGGTTAGGGTTAGGGTTAGGGTTATTTGGGGTAGGGTTAGGGTTAGGGTTAGGGTTAGGGTTAGGGTTAGGGTTAGGGTTAGGGTTAGTTGGGTTTGGGTTATGGTTAGGGTTATTTTGTTAAAGGTTAGGCTTATGGTTAATGTTAGGGCTAGTTGGTTTAGGGTTAGGGTTAGGGTTATTTGGTTTAGGGTTAGGTTTAGGGTCAGGGTTAGGGTTATTTGGGCTAGGGTTAGGGTTAGGGTTAGGGTTAGGGTTAGGGTTAGGGTTAGGGTTAGGGTTATGTTTAGTTGGGTTTGGGTAATGGTTAGGGTTATTTTGGTAAAGGTTAGGCTTATGGTTAGTGTTAGGGCTAGTTGGTTTAGGGTTAGGGTTAGGGTTATTTGGTTTAGGTTTAGGTTTAGGGTCAGGGTTAGGGTTAGGGTTAGGGTTATTTGGGCTAGGGTTAGGGTTAGGGTTAGGGTTAGGGTTAGGGTTAGTTGGGTTAGGGTTATGGTTAGGGTTATTTTGGTAAAGGTTAGGCTTATGGTTAGTGTTAGGGCTAGTTGGTTTAGGGTTAGGGTTAGGGTTATTTGGTTTAGGTTTAGGTTTAGGGTCAGGGTTAGGGTTAGGGTTAGGGTTATTTGGGTTAGGGTTAGGGTTAGGGTTAGGGTTAGGGTTAGGGTTAGGGTTCGGGTTAGGGTTAGGGTTATGGTTAGTTGGGTTTGGGTTATGGTTAGGGTTATTTTGGTAAAGGTTAGGCTTATGGTTAGTGTTAGGGCTAGTTGGTTTAGGGTTAGGGTTAGGGTTATTTGGTTTAGGGTTAGGTTTAGGGTCAGGGTTAGGGTTAGGGTTAGGGTTATTTGGGCTAGGGTTAGGGTTAGGGTTAGGGTTAGGTTTAGGGTTAGTTGGGTTAGGGTTATAGTTAGGGTTATTTTGGTAAAGGTTAGGCTTAGGGTTAGTGTTAGGGCTAGTTGGTTTAGGGTTAGGGTTAGGGTTATTTGGTTTAGGGTTAGGTTTAGGGTCAGGGTTAGGGTTAGGGTTAGGGTTATTTGGGGTAGGGTTAGGGTTAGGGTTAGGGTTAGGGTTAGGGTTAGGGTTAGTTGGGTTAGGGTTATGGTTAGGGTTATTTTGGTAAAGGTTAGGCTTATGGTTAGTGTTAGGGCTAGTTGGTTTAGGGTTAGGGTTAGGGTTATTTGGTTTAGGGTTAGGTTTAGGGTCAGGGTTAGGGTTAGGGTTAGGGTTATTTGGGCTAGGGTTAGGGTTAGGGTTAGGGTTAGGGTTAGGGTTAGGGTTAGGGTTAGGGTTATGGTTAGTTGGGTTTGGGTTATGGTTAGGGTTATTTTGGTAAAGGTTAGGCTTATGGTTAGTGTTAGGGCTAGTTGGTTTAGGGTTAGGGTTAGGGTTATTTGGTTTAGGGTTAGGTTTAGGGTCAGGGTTAGGGTTAGGGTTAGGGTTATTTGGGCTAGGGTTAGGGTTAGGGTTAGGGTTAGGGTTAGGGTTAGTTGGGTTAGGGTTATAGTTAGGGTTATTTTGGTAAAGGTTAGGCTTAGGGTTAGTGTTAGGGCTAGTTGGTTTAGGGTTAGGGTTAGGGTTATTTGGTTTAGGGTTAGGTTTAGGGTCAGGGTTAGGGTTAGGGTTAGGGTTATTTGGGGTAGGGTTAGGGTTAGGGTTATTTGGGGTAGGGTCAGGGTTAGGGTTAGGGTTAGGGTTAGGGTTAGGGTTAGGGTTAGGGTTAGGGTTAGGGTTAGGGTTAGGGTTAGTTGGGTTTGGGTTATGGTTAGGGTTATTTTGGTAAAGGTTAGTCTTATGGTTAGTGTTAGGGCTAGTTGGTTTAGGGTTAGGGTTAGGGTTATTTGGTTTAGGTTTAGGTTTAGGGTCAGGGTTAGGGTTAGGGTTAGGGTTATTTGGGCTAGGGTTCGGGTTAGGGTTAGGGTTAGGGTTATGGTTAGTTGGGTTTGGGTTATGGTTAGGGTTATTTTGGTAAAGGTTAGGCTTATGGTTAGTGTTAGGGCTAGTTGGTTTAGGGTTAGGGTTAGGGTTATTTGGTTTAGGGTTAGGTTTAGGGTCAGGGTTAGGGTTAGGGTTAGGGTTATTTGGGCTAGGGTTAGGGTTAGGGTTAGGGTTAGGGTTAGGGTTAGGGTTAGGGTTATGGTTATGGTTAGTTGGGTTTGGGTTATGGTTAGGGTTATTTTGGTAAAGGTTAGGCTTATGGTTAGTGTTAGGGCTAGTTGGTTTAGGGTTAGGTTTAGGGTCAGGGTTAGGGTTAGGGTTTAGGGTTATTTGGGCTAGGGTTAGGTTTAGGGTTAGGGTTAGGGTTAGGGTTAGGGTTAGGGTTAGGGTTAGGGTTATGGTTAGTTGGGTTTGGGTTATGGTTAGGGTTATTTTGGTAAAGGTTAGGCTTATGGTTAGTGTTAGGGCTAGTTGGTTTAGGGTTAGGGTTAGGGTTATTTGGTTTAGGGTTAGGTTTAGGGTCAGGGTTAGGGTTAGGGTTAGGGTTATTTGGGTTAGGGGTAGGGTTAGGGTTAGGGTTAGGGTTAGGGTTATGGTTAGTTGGGTTTGGGTTATGGTTAGGGTTATTTTGGTAAAGGTTAGGCTTATGGTTAGTGTTAGGGCTAGTTGGTTTCGGGTTAGGGTTAGGGTTATTTGGTTTAGGGTTAGGTTTAGGGTCAGGGTTAGGGTTAGGGTTAGGGTTATTTGGGCTAGGGTTAGGGTTAGGGTTAGGGTTAGGGTTAGGGTTATGGTTAGTTGGGTTTGGGTAATGGTTAGGGTTATTTTGGTAAAGGTTAGGCTTATGGTTAGTGTTAGGGCTAGTTGGTTTAGGGTTAGGGTTAGGGTTATTTGGTTTAGGTTTAGGTTTAGGGTCAGGGTTAGGGTTAGGGTTAGGGTTATTTGGGCTAGGGTTAGGGTTAGGGTTAGGGTTAGGGTTAGGGTTAGTTGGGTTAGGGTTATGGTTAGGGTTATTTTGGTAAAGGTTAGGCTTATGGTTAGTGTTAGGGCTAGTTGGTTTAGGGTTAGGGTTAGGGTTATTTGGTTTAGGTTTCGGTTTAGGGTCAGGGTTAGGGTTAGGGTTAGGGTTATTTGGGCTAGGGTTAGGGTTAGGGTTAGGGTTAGGGTTAGGGTTAGGGTTAGGGTTAGGGTTAGGGTTAGGGTTATGGTTAGTTGGGTTTGGGTTATGGTTAGGGTTATTTTGGTAAAGGTTAGGCTTATGGTTAGTGTTAGGGCTAGTTGGTTTAGGGTTAGGGTTAGGGTTATTTGGTTTAGGGTTAGGTTTAGGGTCAGGGTTAGGGTTAGGGTTAGGGTTATTTGGGCTAGGGTTAGGGTTAGGGTTAGGGTTAGGGTTAGGGTTAGGGTTATGGTTAGTTGGGTTTGGGTTATGGTTAGGGTTATTTTGGTAAAGGTTAGGCTTATGGTTAGTGTTAGGGCTAGTTGGTTTAGGGTTAGGGTTAGGGTTATTTGGTTTAGGGTTAGGTTTAGGGTCAGGGTTAGGGTTAGGGTTAGGGTTATTTGGGCTAGGGTTAGGGTTAGGGTTAGGGTTAGGGTTAGGGTTAGGGTTAGGGTTATGGTTAGTTGGGTTTGGGTAATGGTTAGGGTTATTTTGGTAAAGGTTAGGCTTATGGTTAGTGTTAGGGCTAGTTGGTTTAGGGTTAGGGTTAGGGTTATTTGGTTTAGGGTTAGGTTTAGGGTCAGGGTTAGGGTTAGGGTTAGGGTTATTTGGGCTAGGGTTAGGGTTAGGGTTAGGGTTAGGGTTAGGGTTAGGGTTATGGTTAGTTGGGTTTGGGTTATGGTTAGGGTTATTTTGGTAAAGGTTAGGCTTATGGTTAGTGTTAGGGCTAGTTGGTTTAGGGTTAGGGTTAGGGTTATTTGGTTTAGGGTTAGGGTTATTTGGTTTAGGGTTAGGTTTAGGGTCAGGGTTAGGGTTAGGGTTAGGGTTATTTGGGCTAGGGTTAGGGTTAGGGTTAGGGTTAGGGTTAGGGTTAGGGTTAGTTGGGTTTGGGTAATGGTTAGGGTTATTTTGGTAAAGGTTAGGCTTATGGTTAGTGTTAGGGCTAGTTGGTTTAGGGTTAGGGTTAGGGTTATTTGGTTTAGGTTTAGGTTTAGGGTCAGGGTTAGGGTTAGGGTTATTTGGGCTAGGGTTAGGGTTAGGGTTAGGGTTAGGGTTAGGGTTAGGGTTAGGGTTAGGGTTAGTTGGGTTAGGGTTATGGTTAGGGTTATTTTGGTAAAGGTTAGGCTTATGGTTAGTGTTAGGGCTAGTTGGTTTAGGGTTAGGGTTAGGGTTATTTGGTTTAGGGTTAGGTTTAGGGTCAGGGTTAGGGTTAGGGTTAGGGTTATTTGGGCTAGGGTTAGGGTTAGGGTTAGGGTTAGGGTTAGGGTTATGATTATGGTTAGTTGGGTTAGGGTTATGGTTAGGGTTATTTTGGTAAAGGTTAGGCTTATGGTTAGTGTTAGGGCTAGTTGGTTTAGGGTTAGGTTTACGGTCAGGGTTAGGGTTAGGGTTTAGGGTTATTTGGGCTAGGGTTAGGGTTAGGGTTAGGGTTAGGGTTAAGGTTAGGGTTAGGGTTAGGGTTAGGGTTAGGGTTAGGGTTAGTTGGGTTTGGGTTATGGTTAGGGTTATTTTGGTAAAGGTTAGGCTTATGGTTAGTGTTAGGGCTAGTTGGTTTAGGGTTAGGGTTAGGGTTATTTGGTTTAGGTTTAGGTTTAGGGTCAGGGTTAGGGTTAGGGTTAGGGTTATTTGGGCTAGGGTTAGGGTTAGGGTTAGGGTTAGGGTTAGGGTTAGGGTTAGGGTTAGGGTTAGGGTTAGGGTTAGGGTTAGTTGGGTTAGGGTTATGGTTAGGGTTATTTTGGTAAAGGTTAGGCTTATGGTTAGTGTTAGGGCTAGTTGGTTTAGGGTTAGGGTTAGGGTTATTTGGTTTAGGTTTAGGTTTAGGGTCAGGGTTAGGGTTAGGGTTAGGGTTATTTGGGCTAGGGTTCGGGTTAGGGTTAGGGTTAGGGTTAGGGTTAGGGTTAGGGTTAGTTGGGTTAGGGTTATGGTTAGGGTTATTTTGGTAAAGGTTAGGCTTATGGTTAGTGTTAGGGCTAGTTGGTTTAGGGTTAGGGTTAGGGTTATTTGGTTTAGGGTTAGGTTTAGGGTCAGGGTTAGGGTTAGGGTTAGGGTTATTTGGGCTAGGGTTAGGGTTAGGGTTAGGGTTAGGGTTAGGGTTATGGTTATGGTTAGTTGGGTTTGGGTTATGGTTAGGGTTATTTTGGTAAAGGTTAGGCTTATGGTTAGTGTTAGGGCTAGTTGGTTTAGGGTTAGGGTTATTTGGTTTAGGGTTAGGTTTAGGGTCAGGGTTAGGGTTAGGGTTAGGGTTATTTGGGCTAGGGTTAGGGTTAGGGTTAGGGTTAGGGTTAGGGTTATGGTTAGTTGGGTTTGGGTAATGGTTAGGGTTATTTTGGTAAAGGTTAGGCTTATGGTTAGTGTTAGGGCTAGTTGGTTTAGGGTTAGGGTTAGGGTTATTTGGTTTAGGTTTAGGTTTAGGGTCAGGGTTAGGGTTAGGGTTAGGGTTATTTGGGCTAGGGTTAGGGTTAGGGTTAGGGTTAGGGTTAGGGTTAGGGTTAGTTGGGTTAGGGTTATGGTTAGGGTTATTTTGGTAAAGGTTAGGCTTATGGTTAGTGTTAGGGCTACTTGGTTTAGGGTTAGGGTTAGGGTTATTTGGTTTAGGGTTAGGTTTAGGGTCAGGGTTAGGGTTAGGGTTAGGGTTATTTGGGCTAGGGTTAGGGTTAGGGTTAGGGTTAGGGTTAGGGTTAGGGTTAGGGTTAGGGTTAGGGTTAGTTGGGTTTGGGTTATGGTTAGGGTTATTTTGGTAAAGGTTAGGCTTATGGTTATAGTTAGGGCTAGTTGGTTTAGGGTTAGGGTTAGGGTTATTTGGTTTAGGGTTAGGTTTAGGGTCAGGGTTAGGGTTAGGGTTAGGGTTATTTGGGCTAGGGTTAGGGTTAGGGTTAGGGTTAGGGTTAGGGTTAGGGTTAGTTGGGTTAGGGTTATAGTTAGGGTTATTTTGGTAAAGGTTAGGCTTAGGGTTAGTGTTAGGGCTAGTTGGTTTAGGGTTAGGGTTAGGGTTATTTGGTTTAGGGTTAGGTTTAGGGTCAGGGTTAGGGTTAGGGTTAGGGTTATTTGGGGTAGGGTTAGGGTTAGGGTTAGGGTTAGGGTTAGGGTTAGGGTTAGGGTTAGGGTTAGGGTTAGTTGGGTTTGGGTTATGGTTAGGGTTATTTTGGTAAAGGTTAGGCTTATGGTTAATGTTAGGGCTAGTTTGGTTTAGGGTTAGGGTTTAGGGTTATTTGGTTTAGGGTTAGGTTTAGGGTCAGGGTTAGGGTTAGGGTTAGGGTTATTTGGGGCTAGGGTTAGGGTTAGGGTTAGGGTTAGGGTTATGGTTAGTTGGGTTTGGGTTTATGGTTAGGGTTATTTTGGTAAAGGTTAGGCTTATGGTTAGTGTTAGGGCTAGTTGGTTTAGGGTTAGGGTTAGGGTTATTTGGTTTAGGGTTAGGTTTAGGGTCAGGGTTAGGGTTAGGGTTAGGGTTATTTGGGCTAGGGTTAGGGTTAGGGTTAGGGTTAGGGTTAGGGTTAGGTTAGGGTTATGATTAGTTGGGTTAGGGTTATGGTTAGGGTTATTTTGGTAAAGGTTAGGCTTATGGTTAGTGTTAGGGCTAGTTGGTTTAGGGTTAGGGTTAGGGTTATTTGGTTTAGGTTTAGGTTTAGGGTCAGGGTTAGGGTTAGGGTTAGGGTTATTTGGGCTAGGGTTAGGGTTAGGGTTAGGGTTAGGGTTAGGGTTAGGGTTAGTTGGGTTTGGGTAATGGTTAGGGTTATTTTTGGTAAAGGTTAGGCTTATGGTTAGTGTTAGGGCTAGTTGGTTTAGGGTTAGGGTTAGGGTTATTTGGTTTAGGGTTAGGTTTAGGGTCAGGGTTAGGGTTAGGGTTAGGGGTTATTTGGGCTAGGGTTAGGGTTAGGGTTAGGGTTAGGGTTAGGGTTAGGGTTATGGTTAGTTGGGTTTGGGTTATGGTTAGGGTTATTTTGTTAAAGGTTAGGCTTATGGTTAGTGTTAGGGCTAGTTGGTTTAGGGTTAGGGTTAGGGTTATTTGGTTTAGGGTTAGGTTTTAGGGTCAGGGTTAGGGTTAGGGTTAGGGTTAGGGTTATTTGGGCTAGGGTTAGGGTTAGGGTTTAGGGTTAGGGTTAGGGTTAGGGTTTATGGTTAGTTGGGTTTGGGTTATGGTTAGGGTTATTTTGGTAAAGGTTAGGCTTATGGTTAGTGTTAGGGCTAGTTGGTTTAGGGTTAGGTTTAGGGTCAGGGTTAGGGTTAGGGTTTAGGGTTATTTGGGCCAGGTTAGGGTTAGGGTTAGGGTTAGGGTTAGGGTTAGGGTTAGGGTTTAGGGTTAGGGTTAGGGTTAGGGTTAGGGTTAGGGTTATGGTTAGGGTTATGGTTAGTTTGGGTTTGGGTTATGGTTAGGGTTTTTTTTTGGTAAAGGTTAGGCTTATGGTTAGTGTTAGGGCTAGTTTGGTTTAGGGTTAGGGTTAGGGTTATTTGGGCTAGGGTTAGGTTTAGGGTCAGGGTTAGGGTTAGGGTTAGGGTTATTTGGGCTAGGGTTAGGGTTAGGGTTAGGGTTAGGGTTAGGGTTAGGGTTAGGGTTAGTTGGGTTTGGGTAATGGTTAGGGTTATTTTGGTAAAGGTTAGGCTTATGGTTAGTGTTAGGGCTAGTTGGTTTAGGGTTAGGGTTAGGGTTATTTGGTTTAGGTTTAGGTTTAGGGTCAGGGTTAGGGTTAGGGTTAGGGTTATTTGGGCTAGGGTTTAGGGTTAGGGTTAGGGTTAGGGTTATGGTTATGGTTAGTTGGGTTTTGGGTTATGGTTAGGGTTATTTTGGTAAAGGTTAGGCTTATGGTTAGTGTTAGGGCTAGTTGGTTTAGGGTTAGGGTTAGGGTTATTTGGTTTAGGGTTAGGTTTAGGGTCAGGGTTAGGGTTAGGGTTAGGGTTATTTGGGCTAGGGTTAGGGTTAGGGTTAGGGTTAGGGTTAGGGTTAGTTGGGTTTAGGGTTATAGTTAGGGTTATTTTGGTAAAGGTTAGGCTTAGGGTTAGTGTTAGGGCTAGTTGGTTTAGGGTTAGGGTTAGGGTTATTTGGTTTAGGGTTAGGTTTAGGGTCAGGGTTTAGGGTTAGGGTTAGGGTTATTTGGGTAGGGTTAGGGTTAGGGTTAGGGTTAGGGTTAGGGTTAGGGTTAGGGTTTAGGGTTAGTTGGGTTTGGGTTATGGTTAGGGTTATTTTGTTAAAGGTTAGGCTTATGGTTAATGTTAGGGCTAGTTGGTTTAGGGTTAGGGTTAGGGTTATTTGGTTTAGGGTTTAGGTTTAGGGTCAGGGTTAGGGTTATTTGGGCTAGGGTTAGGGTTAGGGTTAGGGTTAGGGTTAGGGTTAGGGTTAGGGTTATGTTTAGTTGGGTTTGGGTAATGGTTAGGGTTATTTTGGTAAAGGTTAGGCTTATGGTTAGTGTTAGGGCTAGTTGGTTTAGGGTTAGGGTTAGGGTTATTTGGTTTAGGTTTAGGTTTAGGGTCAGGGTTAGGGTTAGGGTTAGGGTTATTTGGGCTAGGGTTAGGGTTAGGGTTAGGGTTAGGGTTAGGTTTTAGGGTTAGTTGGGTTAGGGTTATGGTTAGGCTTATTTTGGTAAAGGTTAGGCTTATGGTTAGTGTTAGGGCTAGTTGGTTTAGGGTTAGGGTTAGGGTTATTTGGTTTAGGGTTAGGTTTAGGGTCAGGGTTAGGGTTAGGGTTAGGGTTATTTGGGTTAGGGTTAGGGTTAGGGTTAGGGTTAGGGTTAGGGTTAGGGTTAGGGTTAGGGTTAGGGTTAGGGTTAGGGTTATGGTTAGTTGTTTTTTGGGTTATGGTTAGGGTTATTTTGGTAAAGGTTAGGCTTATGGTTAGTGTTAGGGCTAGTTGGTTTAGGGTTAGGGTTAGGGTTATTTGGTTTAGGGTTAGGTTTAGGGTCAGGGTTAGGGTTAGGGTTAGGGTTATTTGGGCTAGGGTTAGGGTTAGGGTTAGGGTTAGGTTTAGGGTTAGTTGGGTTAGGGTTATAGTTAGGGTTATTTTGGTAAAGGTTAGGCTTAGGGTTAGTGTTAGGGCTAGTTGGTTTAGGGTTAGGGTTAGGGTTATTTGGTTTAGGGTTAGGTTTAGGGTCAGGGTTAGGGTTAGGGTTAGGGTTATTTGGGGTAGGGTTAGGGTTAGGGTTAGGGTTAGGGTTTAGTTTGGGTTAGGGTTATGGTTAGGGTTATTTTGGTAAAGGTTAGGCTTATGGTTATTGTTAGGGCTAGTTGGTTTAGGGTTAGGTTAGGGTTATTTGGTTTAGGGTTAGGTTTAGGGTCAGGGTTAGGGTTAGGGTTAGGGTTATTTGGGCTAGGGTTAGGGTTTAGGGTTAGGGTTAGGGTTAGGGTTAGGGTTAGGGTTAGGGTTATGGTTAGTTGGGTTTTGGGTTATGGTTAGGGTTATTTTGGTAAAGGTTAGGCTTATGGTTAGTGTAAGGGCTAGTTGGTTTAGGGTTAGGGTTAGGGTTATTTGGTTTAGGGTTAGGTTTAGGGTCAGGGTTAGGGTTAGGGTTAGGGTTATTTTGGGCTAGGGTTAGGGTTAGGGTTAGGGTTAGGGTTAGTTGGGTTTAGGGTTATAGTTAGGGTTATTTTGGTAAAAGGTTAGGCTTATGGTTAGTGTTAGGGCTAGTTGGTTTAGGGTTAGGGTTAGGGTTATTTGGTTTAGGGTTAGGTTTAGGGTCAGGGTTAGGGTTAGGGTTAGGGTTATTTGGGGTAGGGTTAGGGTTAGGGTTAGGGTTAGGGTTAGGGTTAGGGTTAGGGTTAGGGTTAGGGTTAGTTGGGTTTGGGTTATGGTTAGGGTTATTTTGTTAAAGGTTAGGCTTATGGTTAATGTTAGGGCTAGTTGGTTTAGGGTTAGGGTTAGGGTTATTTGGTTTAGGGTTAGGTTTAGGGTCAGGGTTAGGGTTATTTGGGCTAGGGTTAGGGTTAGGGTTAGGGTTAGGGTTAGGGTTAGGGTTAGGGTTATGTTTTAGTTGGGTTTTGGGTAATGGTTAGGGTTATTTTGGTTAAAGGTTAGGCTTATGGTTAGTGTTAGGGCTAGTTGGTTTAGGGTTAGGGTTAGGGTTATTTGGTTTAGGTTTAGGTTTAGGGTCAGGGGTTAGGGTTAGGGTTAGGGTTATTTGGGCTAGGGTTAGGGTTAGGGGTTAGGGTTAGGGTTAGGGTTAGTTGGGTTAGGGTTATGGTTAGGGTTATTTTTGGTAAAGGTTAGGCTTATGGTTAGTGTTAGGGCTAGTTGGGTTTAGGGTTAGGGTTAGGGTTATTTGGTTTAGGGTTAGGTTTAGGGTCAGGGTTAGGGTTAGGGTTAGGGTTTATTTGGGTTAGGGTTAGGGTTAGGGTTAGGGTTAGGGTTAGGGTTCGGGTTAGGGGTTAGGGTTATGGTTAGTTGGGTTTGGGTTATGGTTAGGGTTATTTTGGTAAAGGTTAGGCTTATGGTTAGTGTTAGGGGCTAGTTGGTTTAGGGTTAGGGTTAGGGTTATTTGGTTTAGGGTTAGGTTTAGGGTCAGGGTTAGGGTTAGGGTTAGGGTTTATTTGGGCTAGGGGTTAGGGTTAGGGTTAGGGTTAGGTTTAGGGGTTAGTTGGGTTAGGGTTATAGTTAGGGTTATTTTGGTAAAAGGTTAGGCTTAGGGTTAGTGTTAGGGCTAGTTGGTTTAGGGTTAGGGTTAGGGTTATTTGGTTTAGGGTTAGGTTTTAGGGTCAGGGTTAGGGTTAGGGTTAGGGTTATTTGGGGTAGGGTTAGGGTTAGGGTTAGGGTTAGGGTTAGGGGTTAGGGTTAGTTGGGTTAGGGTTTATGGTTAGGGGTTATTTTTGGTAAAAGGTTAGGCTTATGGTTAGTGTTA